>NC_084758.1:2971229-2978729 GCF_033978785.1 Entelurus aequoreus
TTTGAGTCACTAGAAAAAAGTGCTATATAAATATAATTCACTTAGCAATTGTGGGTAATACCTGTGATTAATTATGAACAATCGCGAATAATAACCCGTGATTAATCATGAAAAATCATGAGTAATAACCTGTGATTAAAAGTAAATGATTGCCAGTAATGACCTGTGATGAAATGTGAATAATCGTGAGTAACAATCTGTGATTAATTGTGAACAATTGCAAGTAATAACCTGTGATTAGTCATTAATATATTGCGAGTAGAAGCCTGTGATATTTCATGATTAATTGCAAGTGATAACCTGTGATTACTCATGAACAATCGCGAGTAATTACAAAACAATTATTGCCAGTAATAACCTGTGATTAAATACGAATAATCATGAGTAACAACCTGTGATTAATCGTAAACAATCGCGAGTAATAACTTGTCATTAGTCGTAAAAGATCACAAGTAGTAACCTGTGAATAATGAAAAATCGCGAGTAATAATCTAATAGTAAAAGTGAATAATTGCCAGTAATAACCTGTGATTACATGTAAATAATCTTGAGTAATAACCTTTGATTAATCATGAATAATCTTAAGTGATACACTGTGATTAATCATGAGTATATTCGGAGTCAAAACCAGTGATTATTTGTGATTAACTGCGTGTATTAACCTGTGATTAATCATGAACGATCACGAGTAAAAACTTGTGTTTAGTCGTAAAACATCACGCTTAGTAACCTGTGAATAATCGTGAACAATCGTTAGTAGTAACCTGTAATTAAAAATTAATAATTGCCAGTAATAACGTGTGATTAAATGTAAATAATCTTGAGTAATAACATTTGATTATTCATGAAGAATAGCGAGTAAGAACCTGTGATTAGTCGTGATTAATTGCGTGTAATAACCTGTGATTAATCATGGACAATCGCGTGTAATTACCTGTGATTAAAAGTAAATAATTGCCAGTAATAACCTGTGATTGAATGTGAATAAAATTGAGTAACAACCTGTGTTTAATCATGAATAATCGCGAGTAATAACCTGTGATTAATCTTAAATATATCGCGAGTAAAAACCTGTAATTTGTGATTAATTGCGAGTAATAACCTGTGAATAACCATGAACAATCGAGAGTAATAACCTGTTATTAAAAGTGAATAATTGCCAGTAACAACCAGTGATTCAATGTAAATAATCTTGAGTAATAACCTTTGATTAATCATGAATAATCACGAGTAATGAACTGTGATTAATCATGATTACATTCAGAGTAAAAACCTGTGATTATTTGTGATTAACTGCGTGTAATAACCTGTGATTAATCATGAACAATCGCGAGTAATAACTTGTGTTTAGATATAAAAGATCACAAATAGTAACCTGTGAATAATCATGAACAACCGTTAGTAACCTGTGATTAAAAGTGAATAATTGCCAGTAATAACCTGTGATTAAATGTAAATAATCTTGAGTAATAACATTTGATTATTCATGAAGAATAGCGAGTAAGAACCTGTGATTAGTCGTGATTAATTGCGTGTAATAACCTGTGATTAATCATGGACAATCGCGTGTAATTACCTGTGATTAAAAGTAAATAATTGCCAGTAATAACCTGTGATTGAATGTGAATAAAATTGAGTAACAACATGTGTTTAATCATAAATAATCGCGAGTAATAACCTGTGATTAATCTTAAATATATCGCGAGTAAAAACCTGTGATTTGTGATTAATTGCGAGTAATAACCTGTGAATAACCATGAACAATCGAGAGTAATAACCTGTTATTAAAAGTGAATAATTGCCAGCAACAACCAGTGATTCAATGTAAATAATCTTGAGTAATAACCTTTAATTAATCATGAATAATCGCGAGTAATGAACTGTGATTAATCATGATTATATTCAGAGTAAAAACCTGTGATTATTTGTGATTAACTGCGTGTAATAACCTGTGATTAATCATGAACAATCGCGAGTAATAACTTGTGTTTAGATATAAAAGATCACAAGTAGTAACCTGTGAATAACCATTAACATCCGTTAGTAACCTGTGATTAAAAGTGAATAATTGCCAGTAATAACCTGTGATTAAATGTAAATAATCTTGAGTAATAACATTTGATTATTCATGAAAAATCGCGATTAATAACCTGTGATTATTAGTGATTAATTGCGTGTAATAACCTGTGATTAATCATGGACAATCGCGTGTAATTACCTGTGATTAAAAGTAAATAATTGCCAGTAATAACCTGTGATTGAATGTGAATAAAATTGAGTAACAACCTGTGTTTAATCATGAATAATCGCGAGTAATAACCTGTGATTAATCTTAATTATATCGCGAGTAAAAACCTGTGATTTGTGATTAATTGCGAGTAATAACCTGTGAATAACCATGAACAATCGAGAGTAATAACCTGTTATTAAAAGTGAATAATTGCCAGTAACAACCAGTGATTCAATGTAAATAATCTTGAGTAATAATCTTTGATTAATCATGAATAATCGCGAGTAATGAACTGTGATTAATCATGATTACATTCAGAGTAAAAACCTGTGATTATTTGTGATTAACTGCGTGTAATAACCTGTGATTAATCATGAACAATCGCGAGTAATAACTTGTGTTTAGATATAAAAAATCACAAGTAGTAACCTGTGAATAATCATGAACAACCGTTAGTAGTAACCTGTGATTAAAAGTGAATAATTGCCAGTAATAACCTGTGATTAAATGTAAATAATCTTGAGTAATAACATTTGATTATTCATGAAAAATCGCGAGTAATAACCTGTGATTATTAGTGATTAATTGTGTGTGATTAATCATGGACAATCACGTGTAATTACCTGTGATTAAAAGTAAATAATTGCCAGTAATAACCTGTGATTGAATTTGAATAAAATTGAGTAACAACCTGTGTTTAATCATGAATAATCGCGAGTAATAACCTGTGATTAATCTTAGATATATCGCGAGTAAAAACCTGTGATTTGTGATTAATTGCGAGTAATAACCTGTGAATAACCATGAACAATCGCGAGTAATAACCTGTTATTAAAAGTGAATAATTGCCAGCAACAACCAGTGATTCAATGTAAATAATTTTGAGTAATAACCTTTGATTAATCATGAATAATCGCGAGTAATGAACTGTGATTAATCATGAATATATTCAGAGTATATTCGGAGTCAAAACCAGTGATTATTTGTGATTAACTGCGTGTAATAACCTGTGATTAATCATGAACAATCGTTAGTAGCAACCTGTGATTAAAAGTGAATAATTGCCAGTAATAACCTGTGATTAAATGTAAATAATCTTGAGTAATAACATTTGATTATTCATGAAAAATCACGAGTAATAACCTGTGATTATTAGTGATTGTGTGTAATAACCTGTGATTAATCATGGACAATCGCAAGTAATTACCTGTGATTCAAAGTAAATAATTGTTAGTAATAACCTGTGATTAAATGTGAATAAAATTGAGTAACAACCTGTGTTTAATCATGAATAATCGCGAGTAGCAACCTGTGATTAATCTTAAATATATTGCGAGTAAAAACCTGTGATTTGTGATTAATTGCGAGTAATAACCTGTGAATAATCATGGACAATCGCGAGTAATAACCTGTTATTAAAAGTGAATAATTGCCAGTAACAAACAGTGATTCAATGTAAAAAAATCTTGAGTAATAACCTTTGATTAATAATGAATAATCGCGAGTAATGAACTGTGATTAATCATGAATATATTCAGAGTATATTTAGAGTCAAAACCAGTGATTATTTGTGATTAACTGCGTGTAATAACCTGTGATTAATCATGAACAATCGTTAGTAGTAACCTGTGATTAAAAGTGAATAATTGCCAGTAATAACCTGTGATTAAATGTAAATAATCTTGAGTAATAACATTTGATTATTCATGAAAAATCGCAAGTAATAACCTGTGATTATTAGTGATTAATTGTGTGTGATTAATCATGGACAATCGTGTGTAATTACCTGTGATTAAAAGTAAATAATTGCCAGTAATTACCTGTGATTGAATTTGAATGAAATTGAGTAACAACCTGTGTTTAATCATGAATAATCGCGAGTAATAACCTGTGATTAATCTTAAATATATCGCAAGTAAAAACCTGTGATTTGTGATTAATTGCGAGTAATAACCTGTGAATAACCATGAACAATCGCGAGTAATAACCTGTTATTAAAAGTGAATAATTGCCAGCAACAACCAGTGATTCAATGTAAATAATCTTGAGTAATAACCTTTGATTAATCATGAATAATCGCGAGTAATGAACTGTGATTAATCATGAATATATTCAGAGTATATTCGGAGTCAAAACCAGTGATTATTTGTGATTAACTGTGTGTAATAACCTGTGATTAATCATGAACAATCGTTAGTAGTAACCTGTGATTAAAAGTGAATAATTGCCAGTAATAACCTGTGATTAAATGTAAATAATCTTGAGTAATAACATTTGATTATTCATGAAAAATCACGAGTAATAACTTGTGATTATTAGTGATTGTGTGTAATAACCTGTGATTAATCATGGACAATCGCAAGTAATTACCTGTGATTCAAAGTAAATAATTGTTAGTAATAACCTGTGATTAAATGTGAATAAAATTGAGTAACAACCTGTGTTTAATCATGAATAATCACGAGTAACAACCTGTGATTAATCTTAAATATATTGCGAGTAAAAACCTGTGATTTGTGATTAATTGCGAGTAATAACCTGTGAATAATCATGTACAATCGCGAGTAATAACCTGTTATTAAAAGTGAATAATTGCCAGTAACAAACAGTGATTCAATGTAAAAAAATCTTGAGTAATAACCTTTGATTAATAATGAATAATCACGAGTAATGAACTGTGATTAATCATGAATATATTCAGAGTATATTTGGAGTCAAAACCAGTGATTATTTGTGATTAACTGCGTGCAATAACCTGTGATTAATCATGAACAATCGTTAGTAGTAACCTGTGATTAAAAGTGAATAATTGCCAGTAATAACCTGTGATTAAATGTAAATAATCTTGAGTAATAACATTTGATTATTCATGAAAAATCGCGAGTAATAACCTGTGATTATTAGTGATTAATTGCGTGTAATAACTTGTGATTAATCATGGACAATCGCGAGTAATTGCCTGTGATTAAAAGTAAATAATTGCCAGTAAAAACCTGTGATTGAATGTGAATAAAATTGAGTAACAACCTGTGTTTAATCATGAATAATCGCGAGTAACAACCTTTGATTAATCTTAAATATATTGCGAGTGAAAACCTGTGATTTGTGATTAATTGCGAGTAATAACCTGTGAATAATCATGGACAATCGCGAGTAATAACCTGTTATTAAAAGTGAATAATTGCCAGTAACAAACAGTGATTCAATGTAAAAAAATCTTGAGTAATAACCTTTGATTAATCATGAATAATCGCGAGTAATGAACTGCGATTAATCATGAATATATTCAGAGTATATTCGGAGTCAAAACCAGTGATTATTTGTGATTAACTGCGTGTAATAACCTGTGATTAATCATGAACAATCGTTAGTAGTAACCTGTGATTAAAAGTGAATAATTGCCAGTAATAACCTGTGATTAAATGTAAATAATCTTGAGTAATAACATTTGATTATTCATGAAAAATCGCGAGTAATAACCTGTGATTATTAGTGATTAATTGCGTGTAATAACTTGTGATTAATCATGGACAATCGCGAGTAATTACCTGTGATTAAAAGTAAATAATTGCCAGTAAAAACCTGTGATTGAATGTGAATAAAATTGAGTAACAACCTGTGTTTAATCATGAATAATCGCGAGTAACAACCTTTGATTAATCTTAAATATATTGCGAGTAAAAACCTGTGATTTGTAATTAATTGCGAGTAATAACCTGTGAATAATCATGGACAATCGCGAGTAATAACCTGTTATTAAAAGTGAATAATTGCCAGTAACAAACAGTGATTCAATGTAAAAAAAAATCTTGAGTAATAACCTTTGATTAATCATGAATAATCGCGAGTATTGAACTGCGATTAATCATGAATATATTCAGAGTATATTCGGAGTCAAAACCAGTGATTATTTGTGATTAACTGCGTGTAATAACCTGTGATTAATCATGAACAATCGCGAGTAATAACTTGTGTTTAGATATAAAAGATCACAAGTAGTAACCTGTGAATAATCATGAACAACCGTTAGTAGTAACCTGTGATTAAAAGTGAATAATTGCCAGTAATAACCTGTGATTAAATGTAAATAATCTTGAGTAATAACATTTGATTATTCATGAAAAATCGCGAGTAATAACCTGTGATTATTAGTGATTAATTGTGTGTTACAACCTGTGATTAATCATGGACAATCGCGAGTAATTACCTGTGATTAAAAGTAAATAATTGCCAGTAATAACCTGTGATTGAATGTGAATAAAATTGAGTAACAACCTGTGTTTGATCATGAATAATCGCGAGTAACAACCTTTGATTAATCTTAAATATATTGCGAGTAAAAACCTGTGATTTGTGATTAATTGCGAGTAATAACCTGTGAATAATCATGGACAATCGCAAGTAATAACCTGTTATTAAAAGTGAATAATTGCCAGTAACAAACAGTGATTCAATGTAAAAAAATCTTGAGTAATAACATTTGATTAATCATGAATAATCGCGAGTAATGAACTTTGATTAATCATGAATATATTCAGAGTATATTCGGAGTCAAAACCAGTGATTATTTGTGATTAACTGCATGTAATAACCTGTGATTAATCATGAACAATCGTTAGTAGCAACCTGTGATTAAAAGTGAATAATTGCCAGTAATAACCTGTGATTAAATGTAAATAATCTTGAGTAATAACATTTGATTATTCATGAAAAATCGCGAGTAATAACCTGTGATTATTAGTGATTAATTGTGTGTGATAACCTGTGATTAATCATGGACAATCGCGAGTAATTACCTGTGATTAAAAGTAAATAATTGCCAGTAATTACCTGTGATTGAATGTGAATAAAATTGAGTAACAACCTGTGTTTAATCATGAATAATCGCGAGTAACAACCTTTGATTAATCTTAAATATATTGCGAGTAAAAACCTGTGATTTGTGATTAATTGCGAGTAATAACCTGTGAATAATCATGGACAATTGCGAGTAATAACCTGTTATTAAAAGTGAATAATTGCCAGTAACAACCAGTGATTCAATGTAAATAATCTTGAGTAATAACCTTTGATTAATCATGAATAATCGCAAGAAATGAACTGTGATTAATCATGAATATATTCAGAGTAAAAACCTGTGCTTATTTGTGATTAACTGTGTGTAATAACCTGTGAATAATCATGAACAATCATTAGTAGTAACCTGTGATTAAAAGTGAATAATTGCCAGTAATATCCTGTGATTAAATGTAAACAATCTTGAGTAATAA
>NC_084758.1:2986229-3001229 GCF_033978785.1 Entelurus aequoreus
TGTTACCGTTTAGTATTGGTATTGATTCCCAGGTACTGGGAATTGGTACCGTATCGGTTGGAATGTCAACACTGATAAGCAATCTTCTTGGTTTTGCTCGTTAGCATGGCGGCAATAGAAGCATATTTTAGGTCATTCCAGTAATACCACTTCCGCTTCAAGCTTTCACTCAAGCTATTTGTTATTTATTGTATTTATTAAGTTATTTGGGCATCTTTAATTAAGTCTAAAATGAGTCATTAATGCCTAGTATGTATGACAACACAGAATGTGTCGAATAATATCGTGCTGTGGTAATCACAGAAGAAGTTTACCAGGAGGAACTTGGAACTGTGCGCTCGGCACACACATGTCAAGTTAACTTTCAGTTTCGATTAGTGCATACATAGGTAGACAAAAGCAAGAGAGACAAGTAAACATTTAAGAGATTGCGTCGACCTTTGGGTAGCTGGATTCATTCTCTCACAGCACTAGTATTTCTGTGATTCCCGTTCTGGGATTATTCTTAAACAATCGTGAGTGATAACCTGTGAATAATCGTGAATAATCACAAATAATACCATGTCATTAACCGTGATTAACCGTGAGTAAAAGCCTGTTAATATTTGTGAATAAAGGTGAGTAATATTCTGTGTTAAGTCGTAAAAATCACAAATAATAACCTGTGATTGTTTGCGAGTAATCACGAGCAAAAACCTGTGATTAATCATCAACAATTGAGAGTAATATGTGATTAATCGTGAATAATCGCAAGTAATAACGTGTCATTATTCGTTAATAACTGCGAATAACATGTTATTTGTGAATAGTCGTGAGTAATAACTTGTGATAAATTGTGAAAAACTGCAAATAATAACCTGTATTTAATATTCTGTGTTTAGTCTTTAAAAAATTGTGAGTCATAACCTGTGATTAATTTGGAATAATCATGAGTAATAACCTGTGATTCATTATGAACAATCGCGAGTAATATGTGATTAATCGTGAATAATCAGGAGTAAAATCATGTGATTATTCATGAATAACCCAGGGTATAAAACATTTTTATTATTCGTGAACAATCGTAATTAATAACCTGCATTTAATTGTGAGTAATCACCTTTGATTAATAATGAAAAATCACGAGTAATAAGTGATTAATTGTGAATAACCACGAGTATAAAACCTGTTTTTATTATTGAATAATTGTAAGTAATAATCTGTGATTATTGTGAATAATCACGAGTAATAACCTGTGATTCATTATGAACAATCGCGAGTAATATGTGCTTAATCGTGAATAATCAGGAGTAAAATCGTGATTATTCATGAACAACCACGGGTATAAAACCTTTTTGTTGTTCGTGAACAATCGTAATTAATAACCTGCATTTAATTGTGAGTAATCACCTTTGATTAATAATGAAAAATCACGAGTAATAAGTGATTAATTGTGAATAACCACGAGTATAAAACCTGTTTTTATTATTGAATAATCGTTAGTAATAATCTGTGATTATTGTGAATAATCACGAGTAATAACTTGTGATTTATTGTGAATAATCACTGATAAATTATCAAGTAATAAACTATGATTAATCATGAACAACTGGGAGTAATAACATGTGCTTGCTTGATCAGGAAAAAATGCAAGTAATTACATGTGATTAATAATGAAAACTTTTTATTATTTGTGAATAATCGCGAGTAATACTTTTTATTAATCGTGAACAATCGCGAGTAACAACCTGTTATTAATCATGAACAACCGCAAGTAAAAACCTGGTATTATGTGTGAATTATTGCGAGTTCTAACCTGTAATTAATCATGAACAATTGTGAGTAATAGCATGTGATTAATGGGGAAAATTTTAAAGTAATAACATGTGATTAATTGTGAATAATCGCGAGTAGAAACCTGGTTTTATTTGTGAATAATCGCAAATAATAACCTGTGACAAATCGTGACCAATCATGAGTAATATCCTGTGAGTGATCATAAAAAAATCGCCAGTAATAACCTGTGATTAATCGTGTAAAACCGCAAAACCTGGTATTTTTTATTAATTATTGTGAGTAATAACCTGTAATAAATCGTGGACAATCACGAGTAATAACCTGTTATTAATCATGAATAATCGCAAGTAATAACCTCTGATTAATCATGAACAACCGTGAGTAAAAACCTGGAATTATTTGTGAACTTTTGCGGGTAATAACGTGTGATTAATCATGAACAATTGCAAATAATAACATCTGATTAATCGGGAAAAAATGTGATTGATAACATGTGATTAATTGTGAATAACCGCAAGTTGGAAACCTGTTATTTGTGAATAATTGTGAGTAATAACTTGAAATAAATCATGACCAATCATGAGTAATATCCGGTGATTAATCATGGGTATATGACGATTGTAGCCCCCCGCCACCCCGAAGGGAATAAGCGGTAGAAAATGGATGGATGGATGGATATCACGAGTAAAAACATGTGATTATTTGTGATTAATTGCGAGTAATAACCTGTGATTAATCATGAACAGTCGCAAGTAATAACCTATTATTAAAAGTGAATAATTGCCAGTAATAACCTGTGATTAATCATGAACAACCGCAAGAAATAACCTGTGATTAAAAGTGAATAATTGCCAGTAATAACCTGTGATTAATTTAGAACAATCTTGAGTAATAACCTCTGATTAATCATAAACAACTGCAAGTAAAAACCTGGTGTTATTCGTGAATTATTGCGAGTAATAACATGTTATTAATCATGAAAAATTGCGAGTAATAACATGCGATTAATGGGGGAAAATTGTGAGTAACAACATATGATTAATTATGAATAACCACAAGTTGAAACCTGTTATTAAAAGTGAATAATTGCCAGTAATAACCTGTGATTAATCATGAACAATTGCAATAAATAACCTGTTATTAAAAGTGAATAATTGCCATTAATAACCTGTGAATAAGTGTGAATAATCTTGAGTAATAACCTCTGATTAATCATAAACAACTGCGAGTAAAAACCTGGTATTATTTGTGAATCATTGCGAGCAATAACCTGTGATTAATCATGAACAATTGCGAGTAATAACATGCCGTTAATGGGGAAAAATTGTGAGTAATAACATATGATTAATTATGAATAACCGCGAGTCGAAACCTGGTATTATTTGTGAATAATCATGAGTAATACCCTTTGATTAATCATGTATAACCGCAAGTGAAAACCTGGTATTTTTCATGAATTATTGTGAGTAATAACCTGTGATTAATCATGAACAATTGCGAGTAAAAACATGTGATTAATTATGAATAACCGTCAGTCGAAACCTAGTATTATTTGTGAATAATCATGAGTAATATCCTGTGACTACTCATGAATAATTGAGAGTTATAACCTGTGATTAATCATGTATAACCGCAACTAAAAACCTGCGATGTTTCATGGATTATTGGGAGTAATAACCTGTGATTAATCATGAACAATTGCGAGTAATAACATGCGATTAATGGGGGAAAATTGTGAGTAATAACATATGATTAATTATGAATAACCACGAGTTGAAACCTGGTATTATTTGTGAATAATCATGAGTAATATCCTGTGAGTTCTCATGAATAATTGCGAGTAATAATCTGTCATTAATCATGTATAACCGCAACTAAAAACTTGGTATGTTTCATGAATTATTGTGAGTAATAACCTGTGATTAATTGTGATTATTGTGAATAATAACCTGTAATAAATCCTGAACAATCGTCTTTTGGACGAGTTCACTTTGTTGTAGGAAGGTCGGAACAGTGTACGAATTTCATTCATCCATTGTGTGCCTGGCAGAGCGGCCATTTTGTGCCCGACAGCACATCCATTGTGGGCGGGCTTATCAACCCGTGTAAGCTAAGCACAATTATTTAACTTTGTCCACCCAATATAAGTCCAAAAAAAGCACTGGACAGGGGATGTGTGTGTTTAAAAAAATTCAGGAATAGAACCACAGCGTCGTACGACACCGCCTCCTCCCCCTTCTTGCCCCTCCCCCTTTTTTCCACTGCACGCCACAAAGATTCAACAACAAAACCAAGTGGATTTTATTTCTCGCTATCAATCTTTGTAGCCACCGGGCTGTTAAAGTTGAGGAGTTTTGTCATTTCAAACTGTGAGCACACCACAGGGATACCAAAAGTGTGTGTGTGTGTGTGTGTGTGTGTGTGTGTGTGTGTGTGTGTGTGTGTGTGTGTGTGTGTGTGTGTGTGTGTGTGTGTGTGTGTGTGTGTGTGTGTGTGTGTGTGTGTGTGTGCGTGTGTGTGTGTGTGTGTCAGCAGGGAGGCTAGAAATGAAGGCTGGTTGATGTTGTTTTGACTTTGTGTATGAAATGGAATGTTATGAACAACATTATATTGGAATATGTTTATATCAGGACATTCTTGGTGGGAAGACAGTAGAAGTATGCAAGCAAGGTTGGTTGCATGAACAAAGGCGCTCGCTCTCTGGTAACCGAGCTACGCAGGAAGTAAGAGCCAGTCAGGTGACAGCATCAACTATCATGTTTGCTTGTCTGGCGTTTGGTTCTTTGCATGGAGTCAGAAGAGAAAGTCAAAATGAAGAAATTAGCCATGCTCACCCTTTAGAGCACAGCTGCAGAAAATAGTTCTTGTCAGGTTTCTTTCTGTTTACGTTTTCACATTTCTTCTTACACTTTATGAAGCATTTCTTACTTATTCCTTACTTCTAAGGGCTTATTGTTAAATGTTCAATGATACATTTTTAATAATAATATTTGAATAATTACTGCATAACAGTTAAATAAGAATAACAGGGCAAAATAATGTTACACAGCTGTTATTTTCGAGCACTAACCTGCATAAAAGAGTTCTCCTCAGGTTTTCACACTTTGCACTATTTTGTTACACTTTATGAAGCATTTCTTACTTATTCCTTACTTTTAAGGGCCTATTGTTAAATGTTCAATGTGGTTTTAATATTTAGTATTGTCCATGCTTGTGTTGACATTTCCTTCGTGCCTTAGTAGCTGAGTGGAGTATAATCAGACAAGGGTAATATTTCAATTAAAATATATTTTTCTCCTGCTACTTAGTTTCCATAGGTCATGAAAAATGTCAATCATATTTTTATATCGACCGATAAAATAATATTTAAATAATTACTGCATAACAAAAACTAATTTCCATAGTTAAATAAGAATAACAGGGCAATCTGCGGTCCCCTCCAAGGTTTCTCATTGTCCCATTGGGTTGAGTTTTTCCTTGCCCTGATGTGGGATCTGAGCCGAGGATGTGGTTGTGGCTTGTGCAGCCCTTTGAGACACTGGTGATTTAGGGCTATATAAGTAAACATTGATTGATTGATGGTTACGTCTATCTTTTCTCTTCTTTTGTCCACTTTGTGGATCGGACCGCAAACCGGAGGATGTGATCACGTGACACAACCAGGAAGTGATGCCAGAGGCTTAGACCGTGGCTCCAGCTGCGGCTGAAGGACTCTTTCCAGGACCCAGACTCCCTCGAACGCACGGAGCGGGTCACACCGCCGCCGCTCAGTGGTGTGCTTGGCAGCGTGCTCGGGTTCAAGCGCGCCTCCTGACACTCCCGCACCACACCAGTGCAGTAATGGGCGGGCCCGCTGAGAGGACTGTCAGCTGTCAGTCAGTCACACGGGCGCTGCAAACAGCTGCCAACCCAGAGAGGAATTTTTATGAGCTGACAATTTGTCACCACCACACGGGGAAGTGAGTGAGACGCCGTTATTGACACGCACGCATGATTGATGCTTGGAACGCTCCTCACCGCGCCGCATCGTGGCTGACCTTCCTGAAAGTTTTAACGTTTTTACAATTTAATATTACCTTATATCAGGAATCTTACCCACGTTCATTTTAAAAGTCTGACCATTTAAAAGCTGCTCTTCTAGCACTATATAGTGGACAAAATTAGTTGGAATTATGTCTGAATTGCAACTATGTGCAGGATTTACTTATACGACCCAATGCAAACGACCTTCCCTAGTCATGGTACAAAAATAATTTTACAAATAAAAAATCCAACCAACACAAAATGTCAAGAGACATGGTCACTGAACTTTGCAGATATTATAAAACAAAAACATCCATTCACCATAAAAAAAAATCTAAATTACACCCTTTTAAGTATTTTACAAAGCATTATGGGAAAAATGCAAAACGCTCTACAGACTTATCCATGTTTGGCACATTTTACCCGCAAGGTGATTGCATTCATTTTAAAAGTCTGACAATTTAAAAGCTGTTATTCTAGCGCTATTTAGTGGACAACATTAGTTTTAATTCTGTCTAGATCGCAACAATGCACAGTAATTACTTATATGACCCAATTCAAACACCCTTCCCTAGTCATGGTGAAAAAACAAAAAAAATCCAACCAACACAAAATGTCAAGCGACATGGTCAGTGAACTTTGTAGACATTATATTAAAAAAAAACATCCATTCACCATAAAAAAATAAAATTACACTCAATTAAATCCATTACAAAGCATGATGGGGAAAATGCTAAACACTCTACAGACTTATCCATGTTTGGCACATTTTACCCGCAAGGTGATTGCATTCATTTTAAAAGTCTGACAATTTAAAAGCTGCTATTCTAGCTCTATCTAGTGGACAACATTAGTTGTAATTCTGTCGAAATTGCAACTATGTGCAGGATTTACTTATATGACCCAATGCAAACAACCTTCCCTAGTCATGGTGCACACAAAATTTCACAAATAAAAAATCCAACCAACACAAAATGTTATCCAAATAAAAACAGTATTTACTTATATTACCTAATGCAAACAACATTCCCTAGTCACGGTGGAAAACAAAAAAAATCCAACCAACACAAAATGTCAAGCGACATGGTCACTGAACTTTGTAGATTTTTATTTTTTTTTAAAAACATCCTTTCACCTTAAAAAAAAATCTAAATTACACTCATTTAAATCCATTACAAAGCATGATGGGAAAAATGCAAAACGCTCCACAGACTTATCCATGTTTGGCACATTTTGCCCGAAGGGAGATGGCATTCATTTTAAAAGTCTGAAAATTTAAAATCTGCTATTTTAGCGCTATCTAGTGGACACCACTAATTTTAATTGTCTAGATTGCAACTATTCACACTATTCACTTATTTAACCCAATTCAAACAACCTTCCCTAGTCATGGTGAAAAACAAACAAAAATCCAACCAACACAAAATGTCAAGCGACATGGTCAGTGAACTTTGTAGATATTATATAAAAAAAATAAAAAAAACATCCTTTCACCATAAAAAAAATCTAAATTACACTCATTTAAATCCATTACAAAGCATGATGGGAAAAATGCAAAACGCTCCACAGACTTATCCATGTTTGGCACATTTTGCCCGAAGGGAGATTGCATTCATTTTAAAAGTCTGACCATTTAAAAGCTGTTATTCTAGCGCTATTTAGTGGACAACATTAGTTTTAATTCTGTCTAGATCGCAACAATGCACAGTATTTACTTATATGACCCAATTCAAACACCCTTCCCTAGTCATGGTGAAAAAACAAAAAAAATCCAACCAACACAAAATGTCAAGCGACATGGTCAGTGAACTTTGTAGATATTATATTAAAAAAAAACATCCATTCACCATAAAAAATTTAAATTACACTCAATTAAATCCATTACAAAGCATGATGGGGAAAATGCTAAACAGTCTACAGACTTATCCATGTTTGGCACATTTTACCCGAAGGGAGATTGCATTCATTTTAAAAGTCTGACAATTTAAAAGCTGCTATTCTAGCTCTATCTAGTGGACAACATTAGTTCTAATTCTGTCGAAATTGCAACTATGTGCAGGATTTACTTATATGACCCAATGCAAACAACCTTCCCTAGTCATGGTGAAAAGAAAAAAATCCAACCAACACAAAATGTCAAGCGACAAGGTCACTGAAATTAGTAGATATTATTAAAAAAAACATCCTTTCACCATAAAAAAAAAAAAAAATTACACTTATTTAAATCCATTACAATGCATGATGGGAAAAACGCAAAACACTCTTTACACTTATCCATGTTTGGCACATTTTACCCGCAGGGAGATTGCATTCATTTTGCTATTATGTCGGACAACATTAGTTTTAATGCTTTCTGAATTACAACTACGCGCAGGATTTACTTATATGCGCAAGATTCACTTGTATGACCCAATGCAAACAACCTTCCCTAGTCATGGAGCAAAAAAAAAAAAATCTAACTCTTCACACTTATCCATGTTTGGCGCATTTCAGCTACTTGATATTTGTGATTCAGGTAGGAGTCGAACTTTCACATCCTCTAAATATCCAATTATACTAATTATACTATAACCAATCAATTATTAATGCAGACCAAATGTTTTTGGCCCATTGCGGCCCCCAAGTCAAAAAATGTGAACACGTATACGTACTAGCACTGTGAATCTTTGGGTACTGCAAGTTTCGTTGGGATTCAGATTTTTGTGGGTGACTATTCGATTCAGAACTGTTGCTCGGTTCAACACAACGTATTATTTGGTAAAATAATGAAACTTTTTCAAAACAGGTAACAAAATAATGGCCTGAAAAGTTTTTAAAACAAAAGATACTCATAAAAAACAAAAAAGAATAAAAGTGTATTCTCTGTCCTTGTCTGGGCACCAATGGAAGAAGGAGGATTAGTGATTTAGAAGTAGTTAAAACACTGTGGATGGACGTTAGCCGCTCGCTAGCTAGCTAGCCATGTCTTAAAGCAGTTCTTCCTGAGGGTGTTTCGGTGTTATAACTTCACCTTTATCTTTACTTTTTACACCAAAATGCGTCCGTTCTCCCTTTTCTGTCTACACACTGTGTCTGCTTGTAAGTACTCTGTGTGTGTGCGCTGCCCAACATGCTCCTCTGCTCGTGATCCAGCAATGTCACCACGTCATGCAAGTAAAAAGAAATATGGCGAACCGGTACTTTTCAAACAGAGTATAGTACCGTTTTTGATTCATTAGTACCGCGATACTATACTAGTACCGGTATACCGTACAACATATATATATATATATATATATATATATATATATATATATATATATATATATATATATATATATATATATATATATATAAATTGTTGCGTTTGACCAGATGTTCCTCCAAGTGGGATGTAAAGCGCTGGTCAGTCCCAAGTTCCTTAGATGACATATAAACTGACTCAAAGGTACCACCAAGCACAGAATAGGTATTTTGTAATTTTATTGTCAAATATTTGAGAATAGAGACCAGCCTCGAACAACACATACGAATGCGCAGCCCAAGTTGATCTGGCATCCCAAAGGAAAAAGCAACTCTTTTCACACAAAGAAAGCCCCCATCTCCCCCCCCCCCCCCTCCTCTCAACACTGATAAGAAGAGAGACTTGGGGGTTGTGTTCACATTCCTGATGGTTTACGACCCTGTCTAAACAGGCAATCTGAAGACAAAGAGAAACTAGTATACAGAGTATACATGGAAAAATATGAGCTGATTCAAACATGATTATGAATAAAGAAATAGCTCTTAAACATATGCATTATCCACAATATATATATATATATATATATATATATATATATATATATATATATATATATATATATATATATATATATATATATATATATATATATATATATATATGTATATGTATACATATATATATGTATATGTAGAAACTTACACACTCAAGTATCGTGATATGTATTGTGAGTGATTAGAGGAGTTTGCTTTGGAAGAACTAGACCGAAGTCGTCCACGAGAGCTCATGACATCCCTCTAATGGTCTTCACAGCGTCAGGGACACTTGATGAAGACCCCTACTGATTTTGAAGGATTGCTGGATGTCAAAGGTCACGTTTCCGTGGCGTCGAAGCAAACAATTTCGGCAATTAGCATGCAGGCTAACGAGGTCGGCTGGCTGATTGGGATCTTTGTGTCCAGCTGGGAGGTGGCAGCCCATCTCCTCGTCTTACCTCCCGTGTTCGGAAGGCTGGCCTCGTTATTCCCTCCGTCCTGTTTTTAAGGGGCAGCAGGACTCGGCCTGGAGACGCCAGCGCGGCTTTCGAGTTCCCTCCGGTGGGAGAAGACATGAGTGTGTTTGCTGAAATCTAATGTGCCTGCCAGTTGGCTGGAGGGTGGGGCGGCACGGAGGAGGAGGGGGCAACACAGCTGCCATCTTTGCCACAGAGTGCAGGACCGCCGCCACACTTCCCCTGCACCTCGGCGTGACACAAGCACATCTTCATCCTGTTCCCACTTTCATTTACATGCTAATTCTACTTTGATGGCCTCCCAGGGGCTCTTCTCACACCTGATTCCTCCTTGAGCTGGACCGGACTCAATCCATGAAGGACTCAACCCACCAGGACTACTTCGCTACTTTCCAGCGACTCGACTGACCCGGAGCATCGAGAGCGGGATTGCAATTAGGCCTTGAATTAGTCATGTGACTCATTAGGGCAGGCACTCTCCAGCTGGAGGGGTGAACGGGAACTAAAACTTCTCATGCAGGGAGAAAACACTTTGAAAATGATTCATTTACCTTTTTATTCTTTCTTTAATATTTCATCAACTGCTCAGTCCTCAATAAAATGGGGTTGCATGCCGCTTACCCAGTAGATGTATAAACCACGGGTGTCCAAAGTGCGTTTGTGGCCTGCAGCTTGTTTTTTTATTGGCCTGCGACACATTCTAAAGACAAATTATGAACATGAAGCAAAGGAAAGTAGACTAGGCAATGACTAAGAAGTGTGCGCATGTAAAATTAGCTAAACAATTTGCATGCTAACAGTTAGCATGTGCTCAAT
This sequence comes from Entelurus aequoreus, assembly GCF_033978785.1. Classification (NCBI taxonomy): domain Eukaryota; kingdom Metazoa; phylum Chordata; class Actinopteri; order Syngnathiformes; family Syngnathidae; genus Entelurus; species Entelurus aequoreus. Next base: position 2,997,080 of record NC_084758.1, read on the forward strand.
ACTAAGTTAAATGAGTCTGAGGTGTTCGGCTGCAAAATTTGCTAAACAAAGTTAGCACCCTAATGTTAGCATGCTAGCATGATAACAGTTAGCATGTGTTCAATACTAAGTTGTATGAGTCTTAGGTGTTTGGCTGCAAAATTTGCTAAAAAAAAAAAAGTTAGCAAATTAATGTTAGCATGCGTCAAGTACCAGCATGCTAACATTAATTTGCTACCTTTTTTTTTTAGCAAATTTTGAAGCCGAACACCTCAGGCTCTTATAACTTAGTGTTTGGCACAGGCTAACTGTTAGCATGACAGCATGCTAAAATTAGTGTGCTAACAGTTAGCATGTGCCATATACTAAGTTACAGCATAAGAGCCTGAGGTGTTTGGCTGCAAAATTTGCTAAAAAAAAAGTTAGCAAATTAATGTTAGCATGCGTCAAGTACTAAGTTATATGAGTATGAGGTTGTTGGCTGCAAAATTTGCTAAAAAGTTAGCACACTAATTTTAGCATGCTAATAATTAGCATGTGTAAAGTACTGAGTTACATATATAAGGTGTTCGGCTGCAAAACTTGCTAAACAAAGTTACCACCTTAATGTTAGCATGTTAGCATGCTAACAGTTAGCATGTGTCAAATACTAAGTCATATGAGGCTGAGGTGTTCGGCTGCAAAATTTGCTAAAAAAATAAGTTAGCACAAGAATATTAGCATGCATCAAGTACTAAGTTATATGAGTATGAGGTTTTTGGCTGCAAAAGTTGCTAAAAGGTTAGCACTCTAATTTTAGCATGCTAACAGTTAGCATGTGTCAAGTACTAAGTTAGGTAAATGAGCATGAGGTGTTCGGCTGCAGAATTTGCTGAATAAATTTAGCACCCTAATGTTACCATGCTAACAGTTAGCATGTTTTCAATACTAAGTTGTATGAGTCTTAGGTGTTTGGCTGTAAAATTTGCTAAAAAAAAGAAGTTAGCACACTAATTTCAGCATGCTGGCATGCTAACAGTTAACATGTATCAAGTACCAACTTATATGAGTATGAGGTGTTCCGCTGCAAAATTTGCTCAAAAAGTTAACACATTAAAGCTAGCATGCTAACAGTTAGCATGTGTCAAGTACTAAGTTGTATGAGTATGAGATGTTCGGCTGCAAAATTTGCTTTAAAAAAGTCAGCACACTAAGATTAGAATGCTAACAGTTTGCATGTGTCAAGTACTAAGTTATGCGTATGAGGTGTTCGGCTGCAAAATTTGCTCAAAAAGTTAACACGCTAATGTTAGCATGCTAACAGTTAGCATGTGTCTAGTACTAAGTTATATGAGCCGGAGGTGTTCAGCTGCAAACATTGCTAAAAAAAATAAATCAATCAAACTTAGCATGCTAACAGTTAACATGTATCAAGTACCAACTTATGAGTGTGAGGTGTTTGGCAGCAAAATTGGCAATAAAAAATACCCTGCTAATTAAGATGTGACCTCTTGATTAGCATATATCGGTCGACCTATGTTAAATTGGTCAAAGTGGCCCTGTTTCATCCAGGCGGCCCCGGCTGGAAAAAGTTTAGCCACCCTTTACTAAAAGTATTTCTGAGGCTACCAAGAATGTTTCTGTCTGTTTATTGTTTGGCATTGAGCTGACACTGTGCATTATATTTAGTGGAGCATGGGCTTTGCAAAACAACATTTTATTACCATTTAAACTCAGTGGCTGTTGGCACTCCACTTTAATGAATATGTTGCAGACTTCAACTCCAAAGCAAGTCTCCCCGACTAGAGGGACAACCACAAACACCAAGGCTACGTTACAAAGGTACGAGGCACTAAACACGACAATTTACTCATTTACAGACTGACAAATCAAAGATGCGGGGGGCAGTTTCCTAGTTTTCACCTTCAAAGCCAGAGCAATATATACATTGTTTTCAAAGAAGTAGCGATAATAATAATAATAATAGATTTTATTTGTAAAAAGCACTTTCCATTGAGCAACAACCTCAAAGTGCTACAGTGTATTAAAGAAAAATAATAAAAAGATAATAAAAATAAATATAAATAAAAACTACAACTAGCACGCATATATCTAACAAAAAAACATGTTTTTTTTTTTAAAAAGAAGGGTTTTTAAGCCTTTTTTTAAAAGCATCCACAGTCTGTGGTGCCCTCAGGTGGTCAGGGAGAGCGTTCCACAGCCCGGTCTCCCATTGTTCGTAGCTTTGTCCTCGGAGGTTGGTGGAGGTTAGATATTTAGTGTGAATGCTGAAGAGCCAAAACCCAACTGAAATGCTAACAGTTAGCAAACTGGCCAGATAGCGTCAGGTAACAAAAAATACGAGCAAAATTAGCTACAAAAAAAAAAAAGGCTAACATGCTAACAGTTAGCATTAGTGGAATACAAAAACTAATTGAACTGAGGTGTATACCTGCAAAAATAACGGGAACATTTAGCACGTTAATGCCAGCATGCTAACAAAAATACATTACACTGTGTTTTTAATTTACATTTTAATGTTATCGCGCTAACGTTAGCGTGCATCAATGACCAAAATGTGACTGAGGTGTACGCCTACAAAATGATCCAAAAACAAACACCTAGCACGCTAACGGGTGTCATTCGTTGAATAACAAAATATTTGACGCTGAGGTGTACACATTCAAAACTAGCATAAAAGCTATCGTGCTAACATTACAATGCTAAAGGCCCGTTTTAAAAAATTGCTACACGTCGTACTTTAGACACCCCTATACTAAAGGGTTGCTTTAGTGGTGTGTCCAGGAGCAGGTGTAGCTACTGTAGTGGTTTACCACCACCGAGTATGGAGTGAACCTTCTTGTAAGACAATTTCTGACCTAAACAATGTTGCAAAGCACTGAGCTATTACGGTATGTCGGACAACTTGCAACAGTTGACGCAAAATACAAATAAAGTAGGTCGAATTTCCTCTTTAATAAAGTGAAAATTGCCGCCACTACAATATGAAGTATAATGGATAAAACATTGAATATTAAGAGTATGTGAACCGTTCATAAACAATGTTGCAAAGCACTGAGCTATTACGGTACGTCAGACTACTTGCAACAGTTGACGCAAAATACAAATAAAGTAGGTCGAATTTCCTCTATAATAAAGTAAAAATTGCCGCCACCCGGATAGGATTGCCCGCCACTACAATATGAAGTATAATGGATAAAAAATGGAATATTAAGACTATGTGAACCATTCATAAACAATGTTGCAAAGCACTGAACTATTACAGTACGTCAGACAACTTGCAACAGTTGACGCAAAATACAAATAAAGTAGGTCAAATTTCCTCTTTAACAAAGTAAAAATTTATAGGATTTCCCGCCACTACAATATGAAGTATAATGGATAAAACATTGAATATTAAGACTATGTGAACCGTTCATAAACAATGTTGCAAAGCACTGAGCTATTACAGTACGTCAGACAACTTGCAACAGTTGACGCAAAATACACATAAAGTAGGTCAAATTTCCTCTTTAACAAAGTAAAAATTGCCGCCACTACAATATGAAGTATAATGGATAAAACATTGAATATTAAGACTATGTGAAGCATTTATAAACAATGTTGCAAAGCACTGAGCTATTACAGTACGTCAGACAACTTGCAACAGTTGACGCAAAATACAAATAAAGTAGGTCAAATTTCCTCTTTAACAAAGTAAAAATTGATAGGATTTCCCGCCACTACAATATGAAGTATAATGGATAAAACATTGAATATTAAGAGTATGTGAACCGTTCATAAACAATGTTGCAAAGCACTGAACTATTACAGTACGTCAGACAACTTGCAACAGTTGACGCAAAATACAAATAAAGTAGGTCAAATTTCCTCTTTAACAAAGTAAAAATTGCCGCCACTACAATATGAAGTATAATGGATAAAACATTGAATATTAAGACTATGTGAAGCATTTATAAACAATGTTGCAAAGCACTGAGCTATTACAGTACGTCAGACAACTTGCAACAGTTGACGCAAAATACAAATAAAGTAGGTCAAATTTCCTCTTTAACAAAGTAAAAATTGATAGGATTTCCCGCCACTACAATATGAAGTATAATGGATAAAACATTGAATATTAAGAGTATGTGAACCGTTCATAAACAATGTTGCAAAGCACTGAACTATT
>NC_084758.1:3006229-3013729 GCF_033978785.1 Entelurus aequoreus
ACAATATGTAATATGTACAATATACACACTGCAAGTATATATATCATGTAGTAACAGACACCTTCATAACAATATGTAATATGTACAATATACACACTGCAAGTATATATATCATGTAGTAACAGACACCTTCATAACAATATGTAATATGTACAATATACACACTGCAAGTATATATATCATGTAGTAACAGACACCTTCATAACAATATGTAATATGTACAATATACACACTGCAAGTATATATATCATGTAGTAACAGACACCTTCATAACAATATGTAATATGTACAATATACACACTGCAAGTATATATATCATGTAGTAACAGACACCTTCATAACAATATGTAATATGTACAATATACACACTGCAAGTATATATATCATGTAGTAACAGACACCTTCATAACAATATGTAATATGTACAATACACACACTGCAAGTATAGATATCATGTAGTAACAGACACCTTCATAACAATATGTAATATGTACAATATACACACTGCAAGTATATATATCATGTAGTAACAGACACCTTCATAACAATATGTAATATGTACAATACACACACTGCAAGTATAGATATCATGTAGTAACAGACACCTTCATAACAATATGTAATATGTACAATATACACACTGCAAGTATATATATCATGTAGTAACAGACACCTTCATAACAATATGTAATATGTACAATACACACACTGCAAGTATATATATCATGTAGTAACAGACACCTTCATAACAATATGTAATATGTACAATATACACACTGCAAGTATATATATCATGTAGTAACAGACACCTTCATAACAATATGTAATATGTACAATATACACACTGCAAGTATATATATCATGTAGTAACAGACACCTTCATAACAATATGTAATATGTACAATATACACACTGCAAGTATATATATCATGTAGTAAAAGACACCATCATAACAATATGTAATATGTACAATATACACACTGCAAGTATATATATCATGTAGTAACAGACACCTTCATAACAATATGTAATATGTACAATATACACACTGCAAGTATATATATCATGTAGTAACAGACACCTATAAGGTAATACGTACAATATTTACCCTATTTTGGTCATTTTAATCATTGCCAGAACTGATTTGTAGGCGCATAGATTTACGTTTCCATAGCAATGCATTTCTAATAGACAATGAATACGACTATTTTTGGATAAATGAGCATTCACAATCGTATCTTTTTGATGCTGAGTATGCTGAGGCTGAACTGCTGCCTCTAGAAGCGAGCACGAAAGAAGAGTGAGAGGCTGGAGCAGGCGAAAAGCCCAGAAAGTGAGGTCGGCGTGACACAAAGCTGTAAACGTGGAATTTGAAGCCAAGCTATTTTGACATAAATGGAATGCTTACCCAAATAAACTGAGGGAAAAAATCATGCAGCATGTCATGAGTGTTATTACAACTACACTACATACTAGCTGTGTACAAACAAAACATGAAATAATACTTTACACATACTGTAATATTCATGTTGTCCACTCAGTACAGATTGCTGTCCTATCACAGTGTTGTGTGTTACAAACTCAAACCCATTTCGTGCTGGCGTAGCTTATTTCTCGCCATAGTTAGCTTTTACGGCTAATACCGTAGCATGCCGATGTGTTCCTCAGTGTTCACGCTCACAATAACAATGTTGCTACATCTTGCTTATTACGCAGCTTGCAGAACGTAAATGAAGTTTTGTCGACGCTTTTTGAATGCATTTTTGAAGTGATTTAGAGTTAGCATTGATTGCTAACATTAGCTGCACTTCTAACCACCTAGAACAGTGGTGGGCAATTAATTTTTACCGGGGGCCGCATGAGCAACCCGAGCACTGCTGGAGGGCCACATCGACAAAATTTCAATAAAATTTTGCTCAAAATTATTTTTGATATATACAGTAAGATAAATAATAATAATAATAATAATAATAATTAATAATAATAATAATACTTTCATTTAACCTAATTTAACTTTATACCAAAAGCACTGCTTTGGAAATCACATTTAGTTCCCCTTAAACATCCTCATGTTGCACAATGAAATGTAAGCATAGGATGAAGTGTGCATTCTTGTAACTTTCTCTAGTAACAGCATTCCATGATTAATATCAATAAATTAACATTAATAATAAATGACAGTAAAATAAGCACACGTATGACTGAGGAGTCATAGTGTAACTTTGAGTTGTCCGACTTTTTGTGTGGCCACAAACGCACCAGTGGTTTAGTGGTATGCGTGTTGGTGACAGATGACAAGTTGGTTTTGGCCTGGTTTGTACGGCAGAAAATGACTAGTTTTTCGAGATATAAGTGTTTTACTTATGTTTTTGGTGAGGTTATGGCTAGGGATGATGTTTGATAAGGAATTATCGAGTTCGAGCCTATTATCGAATCCTCTTATCGAACCGATTCCTTATCGATTCTCTTATGGAGTCCAGATAGGTTGTTGTATATGGAAAAAAACACACAATATTTGGTTTAACAAAAGTTCACTTTTATTATATAATAAAAAAAATTAAATCTATTAAATAAATAAATATTGACTGTTACCCACCTAAAAAAATAAAATAAAATAAATAAATATTGACTGTTGTTAACCAAAGTATATTAAGTGGGATTTTTCAGAGGAACAAATATATACAGTAACACAAAAACAAGCTGTCTCTGTGATCACTATAGGTGTATAAATAATAATATAGTGTTAAATAAAATCAGTCCCTTGGGCACAAAACTGAAAATAATACAGCTCTCCAAAAAGTGCACTTCTGCTGCTATTGGAACATAACTGTTTGTTATGACGCTTTGACATTTTTGCACTTTATTTCTTTATTGAAAGAACATTCTATGAAGAGAAAATTTGTTTGCAAATGTGGTTACAATGCTAAAAAATGAAAAGTTAAAGCTAAAAAAAGAAATACACTTTATTGAGTTAACATTATTTCTTTATAGGGGGAAAAATGTTATGAGCTACAGAATATAACAACTACACTACCCAGCATGCAACGGGAGTTACGAGTTGCATGTTGCCACGCTGTGAAAGTAAACGTCAAGAACTCAGCCAACACGCCTCGTCTGCATTATTTATAATTAGACAGACAACACATCTACAGTGTGATTTTGTAACGTTTACAAGGAAAGAAAAACAAAAGTTAAAAAAGGGAGATATGTTGTATATATATGTATGTGCTGCAGTGTTGTATATATATGTATGTGCTGCAGTGTTGTATATATATGTATGTGCTGCGGTTGTTTTAAGAACGTTGCGACAGCTGCCGTAAAGGAGGTGCGTTGTTAGCCTGGTTGCTATGTTTCCGGTTGGTGGTAAAAGTGTTGGTCATGTGTTTTACCCTGCTCACATCTCTCAGTAAAGTTATTCGATGGATTATAGCTTTTGTTTTGAACTTTATTACACCTTGGAGCGCTTTTTCCCGTCCATTGTTTTCCTGCTTTCGCTATCTGCGCCTAATGACTGAGCTACGTGACGTCATTTCTTGTGATGTCACACGGAGCATTTCTGGTCGGGACGGGATTCAAATAAAGAATCAACTCTTTTCCTTTACTATAGTGGTCTCGATAACGGGTACCGGTTCTCAAAAAGGGATTCGAGTCCGAGGACTCGGTTCTTTTCTTATCAAACAACCGGGAAAACCGGTTTCGAGTATCATCCCTAGTTATGGCCGAATATAAACAGTTTTGCTCAATAAAGTGATGGATATAATTCCTGGCCTCGAAGCATCTCGATAGACGTTACAATAATTGAACGGTGTTGACGAACACCGTTAGGGCCGCTTGTTGTCACGGTCACTCAGAGTTGCATTGCAAAATTACACAGAATAAATGTGTTTATTTTGTTTAGAATTCAGATGGGTTCGATTTGGTGCGCGGCATATATTTGCTGTGCGCAGAGGACGCTTGAGCAGTGCGCAATTGCGCAGGCGCGCACCTTAGAGGGAACGTTGCTTGGCAGTCCATGTCTTGTTGGAAACACGCCATTCCTCATCAACTTTTCTCTTTTTAGCGTCTCCGGCCCATATATTTTTACGCCCATAAATAACACTTTTCAAAATAAAAGCAGCACAGTTGTATTGCGCGCACGACAGATGTTTTTTCAACTTTATTTTGTCATTTGTGATTGCACATTCACTCACAATCGCGCATGAGCATACGTCCACGCGGAAGTAATACAAATAACGCTTTTCAAAACAAAAGCAGCACCGTTGTATTGCACAAATTTGACATAGATACTTTTTACATTTATTTTGTAATTTATGATTGGCCTCACGCGGGCCGGAGGTAAGTAAGTACATTTTATGTATAAAGCGCTTTTCACAGATAAATTCACAAAGCGTTACATAGGTGAATCTAAACAACCAATCCACTAAAACAATACAGGAAATGCCGAAGAAGCTAAACAGACTTAATAAGACGTTTTGCTGAATGTACTGAGGAATTAGTGAAATTGAACTAATACAAAAAGAATGCCATTGTAAGTTAATAATACTAACGCAGACACTCATAAACGTGTTAGCATAGTAGCTAATGCTAACGACGCTAACTTAATTACATTACGATAACACATAGAAATATGCATGAAAACACTCCTACAGACATCACACGTGGGACAGTTTAAAAAGTACAAATAGTTTTAGTGTTATTGTAAAACTTACAAACGCTGCTTGGAGTGATGAACGAAGAATCCATACGAGTAGAAACGCTATGGACGGCGAGAAGTAAACAAAACAAAACATTGCGGACCAAACAAAACGGAAGTCGTCGTCATGGACCGACTAGCTGCGGAAGTAAGTAAGTACATTTTATGTATAAAGCGCTTTTCACAAAGTGTTACATAGGTGAATCTAAACAACAAATCCACTAAAACAATACAGGCAACGCCGAAGAAGCTAGCTCTTCATTCAGCTAAACAGACTTAAAAAGACGTTTTGGTGAAATTACTCTGGAATTAGTGAAAGTGAAACTATACAAAAAGAATGCCATTGTAAGTTAATGATACTAACGCAGACACTCCTGGACGTGTAAGCATAGTAGCTAATGCTAACGACGCTAACTTAATTACATTACGATAACACGTAGAAATATGCATGAAAACACTCCTACAGACATCACACGTGGGACAGTTTAAAAAGTACAAATAGTTTTAGTGTTATTGTAAAACTTACAAACGCTGCTTGAAGTGATGAACGAATAATCCATACGAGTAGAAACGCTATGGACGGCGAGAAGTAAACAAAACAAAACATTGCGGACCAAACAAAACGGAAGTCGTCGTCATGGACCGACTAGCTGCAGAAGTAAGTAAGTACATTTTATGTATAAAGCGCTTCTCACAAAGTGTTACATAGGTGAATCTAAACAACAAATCCACTAAAACAATACAGGCAACGCCGAAGAAGCTAGCTCTTCATTCAGCTAAACAGACTTAAAAAGACGTTTTGGTGAAATTACTCTGGAATTAGTGAAAGTGAAACTATACAAAAAGAATGCCATTGTAAGTTAATGATACTAACGCAGACACTCCTGGACGTGTTAGCATACTAGCTAATGCTAACGAAGCTAGCTTGCTTACATGAAGATAGCAGGTACAAATATGCACGAAAACACTCCTACAGACATCACATGTGGGACAGTTTAAAAAGTATGAATTGTTTTAGTTGCGTTGTAAAACTTACAACCGCTGCTTGGAGTGATGAACGAAGAATCCATACGAGTAGAAAACAAAAACAAAGGGTCGGATGTGGCCCGTGGGCCGCAGAATGCCCAGGTCTGACCTAGAACCAGCCCATTTGTACATGTTAGAATGCAAAAAAAACAACCAAAAAAACCTTTGTCTTTTAGTCTGTCATAATAATTGTGAACAATAGGTGACCTTCCCAGAAAGTGCAGTTCCCCTTTAAGGAAGTCAACATCAGCGACTTTCATGCGTGACTAATAGTTTTAATGAAGCCTTCATTTGCTTGTCTGCTCCAGCGAGAGCAAAGGTGGCCTGGCAGCGAGGCGAGGCGACGCAGAGACCTCATAAAGCAACACAACGTGGACGCGTCCCAAGCAGAGATACTTTCACCTCAATAAAAAGAGTGTTGGCTGATTTATTGTCCCGAGGAGACACAAAATGTATTCCAACTTTCCAAAAGATGAAGACGGATTATGTCTTAAGTGCAAGTCGGGGGGGCATTTATAGCCAGCGGCTCATTTTGTTTTCGTCCCTCGGAATATTGCAAGAATAAAATGAAGGCATGACGCCCCAAACTGCTCACATGACGGGAATAAAAGCGTCTGAAAGGAAGTAGTCCGGCTTGTGTCGCACAGGAAATGCTCTTTCCTTCGCTGACACACCAACAAATCCCATAACATTACCAAATACTTTAGATCAAATAAAATCCAAACGCCGTAATGAGGCATGGTAGTGTGCTGTTGGGGTGCGCCAATCAAGCGCTCCTCAACGTTGCATGAGTGCCGCGTGAACAAACATGGCGTTGACTTTTTCTCATCCCTCAGAGGTCGAAATTTTGCGTGCAATTTAAACCGATTGTTCTGAAAACATTCCGAGTGGAGGGAGAAAAAAAAAAAAAATAATGTAAAAAAATATTGCGCGTCAACACATCAAACCTCGCCAGCCACTTGAAACGACGGCGCCCCGGAAACCACGGTGGATGCGGATCTTTGGGCACGGAAAGATTCAATCGGATTGATGACGATTCAATTCAGAAAGGATTCTCCATTCCGACCGATTCTCACGATGTATTATTTGGTATAATAATTGTAATTAAACTTTTTCAAAAAACAGGTTAGAGATTAAAAAAGATCATTCTGGTTGCATGGACTAAACTATTTTTTTATTTATTCAAATACATCAAAAAATTAATTTTATTTTTTTTTGCAATTTCTGAAAATTACCGTATTTTCTGGACTATAAGCCGCACCTACTAAATTTCAGAGAAAAAATAAAATACAATTCCATATATAAGCCGCACCTGACTATAAGTCGCAGATATATACATTGTGAAATGAGTTATTTACACAGAAATTCAGAATGGATTCTCCATTCCGATCGATTCTCACGATGTATTATTTGGTATAATAATTGTAATTAAACTTTTTCAAAAAACAGGTTAGAGATTAAAAAAGATCATTCTGGTTGCATGGACTAAACTATTTTTTTATTTTTTTATTTATTCAAGTAAATCAAAAAATTTATTTTAATTTTTTTAGCAATTTCTGAAAATTACCGTATTTTCTGGACTATAAGCCGCACCTACTAAATTAAAAAAAAAAAAAAAATGTTTTCCATATATAAGCTGCAGATATATACGTTGTGGAATGAGTTATTTACACAGAAATATTCTGAAAATGTTTATTTACATACCTTAATTGTTTCCAAATGTGTCTATAATGCGGCAGTAAAACGGATGATCAAACAAAACGGAAGTCGTCGCCATGGAT
>NC_084758.1:3023729-3026229 GCF_033978785.1 Entelurus aequoreus
AAATGGTATTACGGAATTTAGGGAAAACCGGGAATTTTTCAAGTTCCTAAAACAACTTGATTTTTTGTCCAGATTAAGAGGAATGTTCTGACGGTGGAATGGTTGAAATGGGTCGAAAAATGTGAAAGGAGTCATCGCACCAGAAAAACAGGAATTCCTGGAAATTCTTTGAATGTGGAAAAATTATTGTTTGAATGTCCAGGATGAGTGGAATGTGTTGAAGGTGGAATGGTTTGAATCGGTTGACAAATGTGGGAATTGTGGAAGTTTGACAAATGGATCATTAATTTTGAATGGGGAAAATGTCCCTAAAAACTGGAAATTCTAGGATTTTTTTTTAGAATTATTGAAAGAGTGCACACAATTCCTGAACAAGCTGAATATTTTGAAGTTGGAACGGTTTGAAACGGATAAAAAAAAATGTGGGTGTTGTGGAACTTTGAAAAATGTCCTATTCTTTTCAATGTGAATTTCATGGAAATTTGGGAAAAGTGGGAATTTTTTGGAAGAGGCTAAAGCATTTGAATGTTCTGAATGAGTTGGTGTTGGAATTTTTCAAAATCGGTCGAGAAATGTTGACGTAGTAATATTTTTAATTGAGAAATGGTATTACCCAATTCCTGGAATTTCGAGAAAACGATTTTTCAAGTTCAAAAAACTTTGTTTTTTGTCGTAATTAAGAGGAATGTTTTGACGGTGGAACGGTTGAAGTGGGTTGAAAAATGTGGAAGGAGTAGTCGACAGAAAAAAGGCTGAAAAAAGGGTTTGGAAAATCGTGAATTCCTGTAATACCTGGAATTTTTTGGAACTTGGAATAAAATGATGGTTTGAATGTCCAGGATGAGTGGAATGTGTTGAAGGGGGAATGGTTTGAATAAGCTGAAAAATGTAGGAATTGTGGAAGTTTGAAAAATTGATGATTAATTTTGAATGAGGAAAATGTCCCTAAAAACTGGAAATTTTAGAATATATTTTTTAGAATTATTGAAGAAGAGCACACAATTCCTGAACAAGCTGAATATTTTGAAGTTGGAACGGTTTGAATCGGATAAAAAATGTGGGAGTTGTGGAACTTTGAAAAATGTCCTATTCTTTTCAATGGGAATTTCAAGGAAATTTCGGGAAAAACGGGAATTTTTTTGAAAATGCTAAAACATTTGAATGTTTTGAATGAGTTTAAATGGTTGGTGTTGGAATTTTTCAAATCGGTAGAGAAATGTTGACGTAGTAATATTTTTAATTGAGAAATTGTATTACCCAATTCCTGGAATTTCTAGAAAACACAGAATTTTTCAATTTCAAAAAACTTTGTTTTTTGTAGTAAGTAAGAGGAATGTTCTGACGGTAGAATGGTTGAAGTGGGTTGAAAAATGTGGACGGAGTAGTTGACAGAAAAAAGGCTGAAAAAACGGTTTGGAAAATCGGGAATTCCCGGAATACCTGGCATTTTTTTGGAACTTGGAATAAAATGATGGTTTGAATGTCCAGGATGAGTGGAATGTGTTGAAGGGGGAATAGTTTGAATAGGTTGAAAAATTTGGGAATTGTGGAAGTTTGAAAAATGGATGATTAATTTTGAATGGGGAAAATGTCCCTAAAAAATGGAAATTTTAGGATAATTTTTTTAGAATTATTGAAGAAGAGCACACAATTCCTGAACAAGCTGAATATTTTGAAGTTGGAACGGTTTGAATCGGATAAAAAATGTGGGAGTTGTGGAACTTTGAAAAATTTTCTATTCTTTTCAATGGGAATTTCATGGAAATTTCGGGGAAAACAGGAATTTTTTTGAAAATGCTAAAACATTTGAATGTTCTGAATGTTGATGTTGGTGTTTAAATGTTTAAAATCGGTCGAGAAATGTTGAATAGTAACATATATAATTGAGAAATGGTATTACCCAATTCCTGGAATTTTGAGAAAACACAGAATTTTTCAAGTTCAAAAAACTTTATTTTTTGTCCTAATTAAGAGGAATGTTTTGACGGTGGAACGGTTGAAGTGGGTTGAAAAATGTGGAAGGAGTAGTCGGGAAAAAAAATGTTGAAAAAAAGGGTTTGGAAAATCAGGAATTCTGGGAATACCTGGAATTTTTTTGAACTTGGAAAAAATTATGATTTGCATGTCTAGGATGAGTGGAATGTGTTGAAGGTGGAATGGTTTGAATTGGTTGAAAAATGTGGGAATTGTGGAAGTTTGAAAGATGGATGATTAATTTTGAATGGGGAAAATGTCCCTAAAAACTGGAAATTTTAGGATATTTTTTAGAATTATTGAAGAAGAGCACACAATTCCTGAACAAGCTGGATATTTTGAAGTTGGAACGGTTTGAATCGGATAAAAAATGTGGGAGTTGTGGAACTTTGAAAAATGTCCTATTCTTTTCAATGGAAATTTCATGAAAATTTGGGAATTTCTGGAAAAGCGGGAATTTTTTACAAAACATTTGAATGTTCTGAATGTATTGGTGTTGGAATTTTTCAAATTGGTCGAGAAATGT
>NC_084758.1:3033729-3041229 GCF_033978785.1 Entelurus aequoreus
TCAGCCTATTTTATTTTATTTTAGGTGTTTTTATCAGCCTATTTTATTTTATTTTAGGTATTTTATCAGCCCATTTTATTTTTAGGTGATTTCATCAGCCTATTTTATTTTATTTGGGGTGTTTTTTATCAGACTATTTTATGTTTTTTAGTTGTTTTTATCAGCTTATTTTATTTTATTTTAGGTGTTTTTATCATCCTATTTTATTTTATTTTAGGTGTTTTTATCAGCTTATTTTATTTTATTTTAGATGATTTTTGTAAATTAGACTTTTTAAGGCAAATGGACATTTTTTATGATATCCACAAAGTTCATTGACAATGTCTGTGATTTTATTACCCCATTATTTTATTCTATGCATTTTTGTCAGCCTATTTTATATTTTTAGGTGATTTTATCAGCCTATTTCATTTTTTCTTAGGTGTTTTTTTTATCAGCCTGTTGTTTTTTCCTTCCAGGTACTTTTATCAGCCTATTTTATTTTATTTTAGGTGTTTTTATCAGCCTATTTTATTTTATTTTAGGTGTTTTTATCAGCCTATTTTATTTTATGTTAGGTATTTTATCAGCCCATTTTATTTTTAGGTGATTTCATCAGCCTATTTTATTTTATTTGGGGTGTTTTTTATCAGACTATTTTATGTTTTTTAGTTGTTTTTATCAGCTTATTTTATTTTATTTTAGGTGTTTTTATCAGCCTATTTTATTCTATTTTAGGTGTTTTTATCAGCCTATTTTATTTTATTTTAGGTGATTTTTGTAAATTTGATTTTTTAAAGCAAATGGACATTTTTTTATGATATCCACAAAGTTCATTGACAATGTCTGTGATTTTATTACCCCATTATCTTATTCTAGGCATTTTTATCAGCCTATTTTATATTTTTAGGTGATTTTATCAGCCTATTTCATTTTTTCTTAGGTGTTTTTTTTTTATCAGCCTGTTGTTTTTTCCTTCTAGATACTTTTATCAGCCTATTTTATTTTATTTGAGGTGTTTTTATCAGCCTATTTAATCTTATTTTAGGGGTTTTTTAGCAGCCTTTTTGTATTTTATTTTAGGTGATTTTTGTAATGGGTGTACATTTTTTATGGTGAATGGACATTTTATACAATATCCACAAAGTTCAGTAACAATGTCTGTTGACATTATTGCGTTGGTTGGAATTTGATTAATTTTTCTTCTTGCACCATGACTAGGGAAGGTTGTTTGCACCGGGTCTTATAAATAAATGCTGCGCATAGCAACATTTCAACTGTCAGACTTTTAAAATCTTCCTGCAGGTAAGATTTTTGTATTAATTTCATGACGTCGGCGGGCCGCAGTTTGGACACCCCTATGTTACGGCCAACAACACTCCAGCCGCACTTTGGACGTACCTGAACTAAACTATCAAAAGTATCAATATTTTGATTTGAGAATCGATATCGCGGCATGATATCGGTGTAGACATTTGGGTACGTATCAGCAGTATGTTCATGAAATAGCGCAAAGTGCGCAGTGAGCGAGAAGAAGGTGATGGGAGGCGAGCGCTCGCTCGCAGCCTCGTGCATCAAAGATGAGGGACCGCGTCGGCGTCCTCACATTCCGGGAGATTTAGCAGCAGCTTTCAAGTCGGAGGAAGTACAAGCGCAGCCACTTCAGCTCAGATAACTTCACATTTTCCACGCTCCGGTGAGGACGGCTTGTCTGCGCGGCGTGGGAGGGAGGATGACGCCGCCCTGGACTCCTGCTCAGAGGCCACCAGGAGAAGCACTTTTTAACCCTTTTTCCAGGAAATTCCCATTCAAATAGTTCTACAATGCCCGAAATTCTCAAAATATTGTGCCATTTTTAAACCTGATTCAGACCTCAACCATCCACCCACACTACTTTTCCCATACATCACACGCAAAACATGTTTTCCCTTTCTCAAAATTCCCGGTTTTCTTGGAATTTCCCAGAATGCTCTCCCCGTTGACAATGAATGGGCGCTTTACAATCCACCGCATATTCCACATTTCTCAACCGATTCCACCATCCATACACGCCACTCACCCTGGACATTCAAGCCAACATGCTTACAGGTTCGGACAATTCTCTGATTACCTGGAATTTCCAGGAATTTCACACATTGAAAATGAATGGGCAATATAAAAACCTCTCCATATCCCACATTTCTCAACCGGTTGGAACCGTTCCAACATCCACACACTCCACTCACCTTGGACAATCAAACCACCGTTTTCCAGGTTCCAAAAATTTCCAGGAATTCTCATATTTCCCAGTCTTTCAATGCCCTATTTTCACCTCTTGCTGGAAAGTATTCACAGTCCACATTTTTCCAACCAATTCCAACCATTCCACAATCAAATCATTCCTGTTAGTTGGGACAACAAAAGTTATTAGTTTTTCCACTTACAAATTTCCTTTTTTCCTGAAATTCCATTAGTGCCGAAATACCCATTCTAAATTCAAACTGGTACTACGTCAACATGTGTCTACCGATTCCAAAAAATTCCAACACCAATCCATTCATGTAGGACAATTGTGCCAGTATCAATATTTACCCGAAATTCCCAAATTTCCAGGAAGTTCCCATTCAAATGAACGGACATATTCATAGTTCTACAATTCTCAAAATGTTGTGCCATTTTTAAACCTGATTCAGACCTCAACCATCCACCCACACTACTTTTTCCCATACATCACACGCAAAACATGTTTTCCCTTTCTCAAAATTCCCGGTTTTCTTGGAATTTCCCAGAATGCTCCCCCCATTGACAATGAATGGGCATTTTACAATCCACCGCATATTCCACATTTCTCAACCGATTCCAACCATTCCACCATCCATACACGCCACTCACCCTGGACATTCAAGCCAACATGCTTACAGGTTCGGACAATTCTCTGATTACCTGGAATTTCACACATTGAAAATGAATGGGCAATATACGAACCTCTGCATATCCCACATTTCTCAACCGATTGGAACCGTTCCAACATCCACGCACTCCACTCACCCTGGACATTCAAGTATTTCCGTTACACTCACGCGTATCGGTGATTTGGTCTTGCGTTGGCGGGAGAACGACTTGTTGGCTTTGGATATCGTCTTTCCGTCTTGTAACTTTTTCTTTGTGCATTTCTGCTCGCTATTTTCCCGCTTGTGGCTCAAAACTGTAACGAGACGCCATTACATTTACCCACGCTACGGAATGGACCGAGGGTCAAAAAGGAGTCAGGATTTTAAAAAAATAGTGCTGTTAAAGGAATTTATAGTCAACACATTATTATCGTGATAACTTTGACAGCCCAAAGTGTTTGCTATAATAATTATATTGAAACTTTTTAAAAATAGGTTAGAGGTTAAGATTTTTTCTGTTGCATGGAGATGGCCTGACAAAGTATTTTAAAAAATGTATTCTTATAAAAAAATATATTTATATATTTTATTTTATTTTTTTATTGATTTTTGAAAATTACAAACCGATTCATAATCGGGATGAATGAAAATCGCGATTCATATGTCAATCCATTTATTTTGTGCATTCCTAACAAATAGTATCATTGGTCAATAAAATTGTTATAAGTACACCTCTGCATAACATTGTGTCGTTTTTATCATTACACAAAAAAGAAAACAGATATAAAAATAATACTTTTATTAAAATGTTTGTTTCCAACGGAACATATTTAAAGTGCATCAATTTGCGTAAAAAAAATAAATAATAATGCAATCCTTATTTAATAATAATAATAATAATAATAGATTTTATTTGTATAAAGCACTTTATATTGAGTAAACAATCTCAAAGTGCTACAGTGTATTAACAAAAAATAAATAAAATAAAATAACAAAAAAATTAAATTAAATTAAAAAAAATAAAAAATATGTATTTAAAATATAAACATTTGATGTCGAGTCTTGAACCATTAATTATATTGAAACTTTTTAAAAATAGGTTAGAGGTTAAAAAAAATTCTGTTGCATGGAGATGGCCTGACAAAGTATTTAAAAAAGTGTATTCTTATAAAAAAATATATTTATATATTTTATTTTATTTTTTTATTGATTTTTGAAAATTACAAACCGATTCATAATCGGGATGAATGAAAATCGCGATTCATATGTCAATCCATTTATTTTGTGCATTCCTAACAAATAGTATCATTGGTCAATAAAATTGTTATAAGTACACCTCTGCATAACATTGTGTCGTTTTTATCATTATACAAAAAAGAAAACAGATATAAAAATAATACTTTTATTAAAATGTTTTAGTTTGCAACGGAACATATTTAAAGTGCATCAATTTGCCTAAAAAAAATAAATAATAATGCAATCCTTATTTAATAAAAATAATAATAATAATAATAGATTGTATTTGTATAAAGCACTTTATATTGAGTAAGCAATCTCAAAGTGCTACAGTGTATTAACAATAAATAAATAAAATAAAATAACAAAAAAATAAAATAAAAAAAATAAAAAATATGTATTTAAAATATAAACATTTGATGTCGAGTCTTGAACCATTTAAATTAAATAAACTGAATAAATAATAATACATTGATTAGCAGTATTACCAATATATAAATCAATATAAAAATCTATAAAACAATTTGTGCTCTTTTTTTTTTTTTTTTGTTATCAATGTTTCCTTCCACTCTTCCTCCACTCACTACAAGTTGATGGCTCTTTTCCCAAAATGACTTTTTTTCAGGCTCTTGATTGGCTAAAAGGAGCATTTAGAAGTTATAGCACCATTTATTATTTATTATCATCTTTTTTTGTGGCAAACATGTGACAGCCTGCCTTTGTGACGTGGACATGCACTTTTATTGTTTTAAATACAACATCATTTGGAGGTTTTTAATCCATGCCACTTTTCCATTTGGCAGAAAATCTCTGGTTTGAGCACCTTTTTATTTCCCCCTCACAAACGTTGCTCCGTCTGCCACCGTGGTCACCCAGCTGAAATAAATCTGCTGCACCGACCATTTGCATTCATTTGCATTTTTAGTGGCACGGAAAAGGGAATTAGGAGAGGAAGGAGGAAATGTTCTCGCCCTTTTCAGCATTATTTTATTACGGATTTCAATGTCACGTATTGTCTCAGCCAAGGGGCAGCTAGGTGGACTCGGTGCATCGCCTCCGGTCTCTCCACGCGGACTCCGGTGTGGCAGAGAGCCAGCAGCTGGTCGCCGATGCAAATATAGCCACGGCCAAAAGGGTCCCTCAAAAAAAAAGCACCGAGAAGCGAAGACCAGAAGTCACGAAAGGGCCACGCTTCGCTTAAATATTCACCATGACTAGGGAAGGTTGTTTGCATCGGGTCCTATAAATAAATGCTGCGCATAGCTCCAGTCAAGCCATAATTAAAGGTCATTAACCTGAACAACTAATGTTGTCCACTAGATGGCGGCAGAATAGCAGCATTTAAAATGTCAGACTTTTAAAATGAATGCAATCTCCCTGCGAGGAAGATTATTTTATTAATTTCATGGCGTCTGGCGGGCCAATTTGAAGACGTGTGCCACTCTTAGCTTAAATATTTTCATAACTTTTGGGACAAAGTTCATTGACAATGTCTGTTGACATTTTGTGTTAGTTGGATTTTTTTATTTTTTTTCTTGCACCATGACTAGGGAAGGTTGTTTGCATCGGGTCCTATAAGTACATGCTGTGCATAGTTCCAGTCAAGCCATAATTAAAGGTCATTAACCTGAAAAACTGACGTTGTCCACTAGATGGTGTCAGAATAGCAGCATTTAAAATGTCAGACTTTTAAAATGAATGCAATCTCCCTGCGAGGAGGATTATTTTATTAATTTCATGGCATCTGGCGGGCCAATTTGAAGACGTGTGCCACTCACTCTTAGCTTAAATATTTTCATAACTTTTGGGACAAAGTTCATTGACAATGTCTGTTGACATTTTGTGTTAGTTGGATTTTTTTTTTTTTCTTGCACCATGACTAGGGAAGGTTGTTTGCATCGGGTCCTATAAGTACATGCCGTGCATAGTTCCAGTCAAGCCATAATTAAAGGTCATTAACCTGAAAAACTGACGTTGACCACTAGATGGCGTCAGAATAACAGCATTTAAAATGTCAGACTTTCAAAATGTATGCAATCTCCCTGCGAGGAAGATTATTTTATTATTTTTATGGTGTCTGGCGGGTCAATTTCAAGACGTGTGCCACTTAGCATAAATATTTTCATAACTTTTGGGACAAAGTTCATTGACAATGTCTGTTGACATTTTGTGTTGGTTGGATTTTTAGTTTTTGTTTTTCTTGCGCCATGACTAGGGAAGGTTGTTTGCATCAGGCCCTATTACTAACTGCTGCACATAGTTCCAGTCAAGCCATAATTAAAGGTCAATAACCTGAAAAACTGATGTTGTCCACTAGATGGCGTCACAATAGCAGCATTTAAAATGTCAGACTTTTTAAATGAATGCAATCTCCCTGCGACAAAGATTATTTTATTAATTTCATGGCGTCTGGCGGGCCAATTTGAAGACGTGTGCCACTCTCAGCTTAAATATTTTCATAAATTTTGGCACAAAGTTCATTGACAATGTCTGTTGACATTTTTGGGTTGGTTGGATTTTTTTGTTTTAATTTGTCTCACACCATGACTAGGGAAGGTTGTTTGCATCGGGTCCTATAAGTACATGCTGCGCATAGTTCCAGTCAAGCCATAATTAAAGGTCATTAACCTGAAAAACTGACGTTGACCACTAGATGGCGTCAGAATAACAGCATTTAAAATGTCAGACTTTCAAAATGTATGCAATCTCCCTGCGAGGAAGATTATTTTATTATTTTTATGGTGTCTGGCGGGTCAATTTGAAGACGTGTGCCACTCACTCTTAGCTTAAATATTTTCATAACTTTTGGGACAAAGTTCATTGACAATGTTGACATTTTGTGTTGCTTGGATTTTTTTGTTTAGTTTTGTTTTGTTTTGTTTTGCGCCATGACTAGGGAAGGTTGTTTGCATCGGGTCCTATAAGTACATGCTGCGCATAGTTCCAGTCAAGCCATTATTAAAGGTCACTAGCCTGAAAAACTGACGTTGTCCACTAGATGGCGGCAGAATAGCAGCATTTAAACTGTCAGACTTTCAAAATGAATGCGATCCAAAGATTATTTTATAAACTTCATGACTTCTGGCGGGCCAATTTGAAGACGTGTGCCACTCTCAGCTTAAATATTTTCATAACTTTCGTGACGACACATGAACTTAGAACTAGTCAAATGACACCTCTGTCATGGCCTGAGGGGGTCTGTATCGCTCTCACTAGCACTTAGCGACTTTAAGGAGGGTGCCAGGAACCCTGCCACACAAATACGTCACTCCCCCTTTCCCCATTTGTTCGACGCAAACGCCTGCGTGCAATAACTGCTATCATGGCCGAAGCTCTAAAAAACGACCAAAGAAACGAAAAGTTTTGTCTGAAGAAAAAAACGGATAAGAGGACAGTCAGGATCAACATTGTCCCG
>NC_084758.1:3046229-3076229 GCF_033978785.1 Entelurus aequoreus
TATATATATATATATATATATATATATATATATATATATATATATATATATATATATATATATATATATATATATATTATTATTTTTTGTTTTTATTTTATTTCATTATTTATTTTTTTATTATTTATTTTTTTTCATTTAAGAGATATATTGAATGGAACTTTATGGGCAATTATCCGCCCACAAACGCTACCTGGTGGTTGTTTGAGCACACTGCAGCCCCTCCTGCATAAATTAACCAACATCACGCATTAGTTGCTCGAAATTCCATCTAATATGCCGAAAATATTGTCTGGTTACAAGAAGATTTGAAAAGCATCACTCACTAGTGCTTCAGTCACACGCAGGATTCTCACAGGAATGAGGCAAAACAAATGACCAAAATATGATTTTTTAAAAAGCCGTAAATTATATTCGATATACTTCAAATGTTGCGATGCTATTTGGACACAAAGGGCAAAAATTAGGGACATATATACTAGTCGATACTACTATGATTACATCGATATTTTTTAACATCACCAAATTTTCTTTCGTTTTTAAAAAAAAATGTAAATTATGTTTATTAAAGTCAGTAAATATGTCCCTGGACACATGAGGACTTTGAATATGACCAATGTATGATCCTGTAACTACTTGGTATCGGATCCATACCTAAATGTGTGGTATCATCCAAAACTAATGTCAAGTATCAAAGAAGAGAAAAAAAAGTGATTATTACATTTTAACAGAAGTGTAGATAGAACATGTTAAAAC
Organism: Entelurus aequoreus; assembly: GCF_033978785.1. NCBI lineage: Eukaryota > Metazoa > Chordata > Actinopteri > Syngnathiformes > Syngnathidae > Entelurus > Entelurus aequoreus. The sequence goes on from NC_084758.1 coordinate 3,046,986, forward strand.
AGAAAATAAGCAGATATTAACAGCAAATGAACAAGTAGATAAATAATCAAATTTTTACAGTTTGTCCCTCATAATGTGTAGAAAATAATAGGTGTATAAATGACACAATATGTTACTGCATAGACTAATTAGGAGTCTTTGTTTGTTTACTTACTACTAAAAGACAAGTTGTCTATTTTATTTAAGGACTAAATGACAATAATAAACATATAGTTTCATGTACACTAACATTTTTTTGTTACAATAAAGACAATAATGACATTTTTTGTGGTCCCCTTTATTTAGAAAAGTACCAAAATACTTTTGGTAGCGGTACCAACATATTGGTATGGGGACAACACTAACACACGCCCACTGGCAGAAATGTAGATCCACGCCTGTGGAGAGTATAACTGTCAAGGATGTCACACGTGGATTACTGATGGAACCCAAACTCCTCACGTGGTCATCGTGACGTGAATTATATTTATATAGCGCCTTTTCTCTAGTGACTCAAAGCGCCTTTACATAGTGAACGCCAATATGTAAGTTCCATTTAAAGCAGAGTGGGTGGGCACTGGGAGCAGGTGGGTCAAGTGTCTTGCCCAAGGACACACGGGGATCGAACCTGGAACCCTCAAGTTGCTGGCACGGCCACTCTACCAACCGAGCTATGCCGCCCCGCTTTGGACGTCTCTAACTCACAGACGGCGCCAAAGTTCACACCTGGAGGGAATTGCGCGAATTAGGCGCTCATGACGTCATGCAACTCACCACGTCTCCACGTCCTTCCAGGGCCGTCACGGCGCTAAATCCCCCTCCGCGCATCCCCCCCGCCCACCCCAGCAAGGTTGTCCAGAAAAATCACATGGTCGTCCCCGCGCTGGGAGGCGAGCAGCAGAGACCGCGCGTCGGAAGGCAGAACCAAAGAACGCAACCAGGCGGGAATGAATGACCGTGCGGCGGGGAAAAACGTCCACTCGGACCCCGCGGGTCTTGCCGGCTTGGAGCCGCCGGGCCCCGCAGCGAGGAAGCAGGCTGGCTGGAAGTCTGCGGGGAGGACGCGCAGCCCGCAGGAGCGCTCATGTGCGCAATGGTGCTCCCTCTTCTCCGCTCATGTGCGTAATGGTGCTCCTTCCTCTCTGTTCATGTCATGTGCGTAATGGTGCTCCCTCTTCTCCGCTCATGTGCGCAATTTTGCTCCCTCTTCTCCGCTCATGTGCGTAATGGTGCTCCTTCCTCTCCGCTCTCATGTGCGTAATGGTGCTCCCTCCTCTCTGCGCCGGCTCTCAGCCAGGTCGTCCTGCCAGCGCGCAGGCGCCGTGGCCACGCTCCCATTGAGATATAACGTGGAGCAAAAAATGCTGACAATGCAGAATGACGTCACACTGGTGTTTAAAGGCCTACTGAAATGAATTTTTTTTATTTAAACGGGGATAGCAGATCTATTCTATGTGTCATACTTGATCATTTCGCGATATTGCCATATTTTTGCTGAAAGGATTTAGTATAGAACAACGACGATAAAGATCGCAACTTTTGGTATCTGATAAAAAAAAAAGGCTTGCCCCTACCGGAAGTAGCGTGACGTAGTCAGTTGAACATATACGCAAAGTTCCCTATTGTTTACAATGATGGCCGCATGAAGTGAGAGAGATTCGGACCGAGAAAGCGACAATTTCCCCATTAATTTGAGCGAGGATGAAAGATTTTTAAATGAGGAAAGTGCAAGTGAAGGACTAGTGGGGAGTTGAAGATGCTGTGAGAGCCGGGGGTGACCTGATATTCAGCTGGGAATGACTACAACAGTAAATAAACACAAGACATATATATACTCTATTAGCCACAACACAACCAGGCTTATATTTAATATGACACAAATTAATCCTGCATAAAAATACCTAGGTGTTTGTTATGCTAGCTCCTAGCTACTAGCTCGAGCTAGTTATAGCTCGAGCGGGTAATATGGACGGGATCCTGTATATATAACCCGCCAATACAATTCAAACACCTGCACAACACACACACTCACTCAGCCCAAACAACCGTTCACCTAACCCAAGGTTCATAAAGCTTATATATTTAATCAAAGTTACGTACATGACACGCACGTACGGGCAAGCAATCAAATGTTTGGAAGCGCGCGGGTGGGACCTGATATTCAGCTGGGAATGACTACAACAATAAATAAACACAAGACATATATATACTCTATTAGCCACAACACAACCAGGCCTATATTTAATATGCCACAAATTAATCCTAATGCTAGCTCCTAGCTCCTAGCTACTAGCTCGAGCTAGTTATAGCAAGCGATCAAATGTTTGGAAGCGCAGCTGTGTACTCACGTTATCGCAACTGTGTATCCAAATCAAAGTCCTCCTGGTAAGAGTCTCTGTTGTCCGAGTTCTTCCATCTTGACTGCATCTTTCGGGAATGTAAACAAAGAAGCGCCGGCTGTGCACGTGTTGTTGCTGACTTCCCTCGCAAAATAGACACTTCGCACCGACAACTTTCTTCTTTGCTTGCTCAGCTTCTTTCTCCATAATGCAATGAACAAATTGCAACAGATTCACCAACACAGATGTCCAGAATACTGTGGAATAATGAGATGAAAACAGAGCTATTTCGTATTGACTTCAATGGTGTCCGAATACTTCCGTTTCAATGATTGACGTCACGCGCATACGTCATCCTCAGAGGCGTTTCGAACCGGAAGATTAGCGGGAAATTTAAAATGTCACTTTATAAGTTAACCCGGCCGTATTGGCATGTGTTGCAATGTTAAGATTTCATCATTGATATATAAACTATCAGACTGCGTGGTCGCTAGTAGTGGCTTTCAGTAGGCCTTTAATATCATCACATTCCTACACGTGGATTATGAAGCCAGCAAAAAGAAAGAAAACAACACTTGCTCGCCCCCTGCTGGTTGCTCGTGTTGATCAAAGTTTGTTTTTTTTTAACAATACCTAGAGCAGTGGTTCTTAACCTGGGTTCGATCGAACCCTAGGGGTTCGGTGAGTCAGCCTCAGGGGTTTGGCGGAGGTTGAGACACACCCGACTCATGTACCATGAATTGATTAAAGGCCTACTGAAAGCCACTACTACCGACCACGCAGTCTGATAGTTTATATATCAATGATGAAATGTTAACATTGCAACACATGCCAATACGGCCGGGTTAGATTAGTAAAGTGCAATTTTTAATTTCCCGCGGAATATCCTGCTGAAAACGTCTCGGTATGACGACGTCGGCGCGTGACGTCACGGATTGTAGCGGACATTTTGGGAGTCGTCTCGTTTTCATCGCACAATTCCACAGTATTCTGGACATCTGTGTTGGTGAATCTTTCGCAATTTGTTCAATGAACAATGGAGACAGCAAAGAAGAAAGCTGTAGGTGGGAAGCGGTGTATTAGCGGCCGGCTGCAGCAACACAAACACGTAGCCGGCGTTTCATTGTTTACATTCCAGAAAGATGACAGTCAAGCTTTACCATTGGCCTGTGTAGAACTGGGACAACATAGACTCTTACCAGGAGGACTTTGAGTTGGATACGTGGTACCGTGAGTACGCAGCTGCGGCTTCCAAACATTTGATCGCTTGCCCGTACGTGCGTGCCGCTATGTGCGTGTCACGTACGTAACTTTGGGGATATATATGTGCTGTGTGAACTTTGCGGAGGTGAACGGTACTTTGGGCTGTGGGATTGAGTGTGTTGTGCGGGTGTTTGTTATTAAATATAAGCCTGGTTGTGTTGTGGCTAATAGAGTATATATAAGTCTTCTGTTTATTTACTGTTGTAGTCATTCCCAGCTCAATACCAGGTCCCACCCGCCTCTCACAGCATCTCATACTTGCCAACCCTCCCGTTTTTAGCGGGAGAATCCCGGTATCCAGCGCCTCTCCCGACAACCTCCCGGCAGAGATTTTCTCCCGACAAACTCCCGGTATTCAGCCGGAGCTGGAGGCCACGCCCCCTCCAGCTCAATGCGGACCTGAGACTGAGTGGGGGACAGCCTGTTCTCACGTCCGCTTTCCCACAATATAAACAGCTTGCCTGCCCAATGACGTCATAACGTCTAGGGCTTTTAGCGAGTAGAGTGCACAACTGCGCACACAACAAGGAGACGAATCAGAAGAACGAGGAAGTTACAGACATGGCGACGCCGTCGACGAGCAAGATGAAGAAATACGCTTGCAAGTTCCAAAACGAATGGAAACAAGAATTTCAGTTCATCCAGGACAGTTGGAAGGGGAAGGTGTATGTTGCCTGTAAAATTTGTAGAACAGACTTCCCCATTGAACACGGTGGCCGAAATGATATACTCATCATGAACGGAGAAGTTAAACAGGACAATACTGCCATCTAATGGATAGCCACCGGAACACTGAAATTCAAGGTTTTTTGTTTTTTTCTATGTAAACAAAATAAATATATATATATATATATATATATATACATATATATATATAGCTAGAATTCTCTGAAAGTCAAGTATTTCGTACATATATATATATATACATATATACATATACATACATATATATATATATATATATATATATATATATATATATATATATATATATATATATATATATATATATATATATATATATATATATATACATATACATATATATACATATACATATATATATATACATATATATATATATATATATATATATATATATACATATACATATATATACATATACATATATATATATATACATATATATATACATATACATATATATATACATATATATATATATATACATATATATATATATATACATATATATATATATACATATATATATATATATATACATACATATATATATATATATATATATATATATATATACATACATGAAATACTCGAGTTGGTGAATTCTAGCTGTAAATAACCGCACCCCCAACCACGCCCACCGCCCCCAACCACCACCCCCCCCCCCCCAGCCCACCCCCGACCAAGCCCCCACCTCCCGATATTGGAGGTCTCAAGGTTGGCAAGTATGCAGCATCTTCCCTATCTGAATCGCTTCCACTGCCCTCTAGTCCTTCACTCTCACTTTCCTCATCCACAAATCTTTCATCCCGGCTCAAATTAATGGGGAAATCGTCACTTTCTCGGTCCGAATCGCTCTCGCTGCTGGTGGCCATGATTGTAAGCAATGTGCGGATGTGAGGCGCTCCACAACTTGTGACGTCACGCTACTTCCGGTACAGGCAAGGCTTTTTTTATCAGCGACCAAAAGTTGCGAACTTTATCGTCGATGTTCTCTACTAAATCCTTTCAGCGAAAATATGGCAATATCGCGAAATGATCAAGTATGACACATAGAATGGATCTGCTATCCCCGTTTAAATAAAAATATATACAGCTCTACCACTTTAGTCGTAATTGTTGCGCTAAAGAAACTTCCCTATGACTTTAGCTCCAGACTTCTTCTCTGTGTTTAATTTTGTCATGACTGCCACATGTGGTGGAAAAGTGTATTCCAACTGAGTACCACACATATTTTTTGGCAGACCTCTTAAGGGCGCTCACAATGGGCCCTATGGTTAAGAAACACTGATCTAGTGGATGCTATTCATCAGCCCTATTAGTAAAGTACTTTATATTTATGTTTATGTATTCATTTTCAGACACACAGACAAATAAAAAGGGTATACAATGGAGAACACAACATAAAAGGTTAAGAAGAGCCTGAGGTCTTACAGCGTCACCGCCCCTAAGACCGCACAAATATCACAGCAGTAAAAATAGACCAGTCAAATGCAATATGTCATACACGGCAAATATCACCGCCAGAAATAATACGTACATGTCCTTTAAAACTGACCTTGAAACAACGTTGCAAAATAGTCGTATTTGTAAACTGAGACAATGTTGATGTCTGACGTTGGATCCACGTTGTTGTTTGGGAAATGACCAAAATTCAATGATCAAATCAACGTCAGAACCCGACATTGATTGAACGTCGTCAAAAAGCATGTTGTTTCAACGTTGTGTTTGTGTCTCAGGACATATTGTATGTAATAGTGGCTGCATTTCTGTTCATGCACCATGTTGTTCCAGACCACAGTAAATGTTACCATGTTGTTCCAGACCACAGCAAACGTTACCATGTTGTCCCAGACCACAGCGAACGTTACCGTGTTGTCCCAGACCACAGCAAACGTTACCATGTTGTTCCAGACCACAGTAAATGTTACCATGTTGTTCCAGACCACAGCAAATGTTACCATGTTGTTCCAGACCACAGCAAACGTTACCATGTTGTTCCAGACCACAGTAAATGTTACCATGTTGTTCCAGACCACAGTAAATGTTACCATGTTGTTCCAGACCACAGCAAACGTTACCATGTTGTCCCAGACCACAGCGAACGTTACCATGTTGTCCCAGACCACAGCAAACGTTACCATGTTGTCCCAGACCACAGCAAACGTTACCATGTTGTTCCAGACCACAGCAAACGTTACCATGTTGTCCCAGACCACAGCGAACGTTACCATGTTGTTCCAGACCACAGCAAATGTTACCATGTTGTTCCAGACCACAGCGAACGTTACCATGTTGTCCCAGACCACAGCAAACGTTACCATGTTGTTCCAGACCACAGCAAACGTTACCATGTTGTTCCAGACCACAGCAAATGTTACCATGTTGTTCCAGACCACAGTAAATGTTACCATGTTGTCCCAGACCACAGCAAACGTTACCATGTTGTTCCAGACCACAGCAAACGTTACCATGTTGTTCCAGACCACAGCAAACGTTACCATGTTGTTCCAGACCACAGCGAACGTTACCATGTTGTCCCAGACCACAGCAAACGTTACCCAACTTGCAAAGATTGTAATAAATCCATTAGAAGAAGACTTTAACTTGGACACACACATCTATACCTTTGACTATTCTAAGTCCGTCATTACCAGGAGTTATCTCACCTTCTGAGAAGTTTTACTCATGTTGTCAAAATGTGTAGAATAAATATTACATTTCAACATTTCTGTCAACCAAGATTTGCATCAGCCTGCGACACATAGTCATTTTGATAGTAGGCTAATAAAGACACTTACATCATGTGTTGTCTTCATTATAACACTTATATAAGACTTTTAAAGTCATCTTGATAGTAGGCTAATATAGACAATTATATCATGTGTTGTGTTCATTATAACCCTTATATAAGACTTTTAAAGTCATCTTGATAGTAGGCTAATATAGCTAATATAGACACTTACATCATGTGTTGTCTTCATTATAACACTTATATAAGACTTTTAAAGTCATCTTGATAGTAGGCTAATATAGACAATTATATCATGTGTTGTCTTCATTATAACACTTATATAAGACTTTTAAAGTCATCTTGATAGTAGGCCAATATAGCTAATATAGACACTTACATCATGTGTTGTCTTCATTATAACACTTATATAAAACTTTTAAAGCCATTTTGATAGTAGGCTAATATAGCTAATATAGACACTTACATCATGTGTTGTCTTCATTATAACACTTATATAAGACTTTTAAAGCCATTTTGATAGTAGGCTAATATAGCTAATATAGACACTTACATCATGTGTTGTCTTCATTATAACACTTATATAAGACTTTTAAAGCCATTTTGATAGTAGGCTAATATAGCTAATATAGACAATTATATCATGTGTTGTCGTCATTGTAACACTTATATAAGACTTTTAAAGTCATCTTGATAGTAGGCTAATATAGACACTTACATCATGTGTTGTCTTCATTGTAACAGCTATATACGACTTTTAAAGTCATTTTGATAGTAGGCTAATATAGCTAATATAGACACTTACATCATGTGTTGTCTTCATTGTAATTTAAATAGTAGGCTAATATTGCTAATAGACACTTACGTCATGTGTTGCCCTCATAAGACTTATATCTATATATAAAGCTTTTGTTTTAGTGGAATATGGCTCTTTAAACATTTTGAGTTGTTGAACAGTCCCGTGAAGGTCAGTAAAGGTCAGCGTTGTGTGATTAAAAAGTGATATTCCAGGAGACAATCAAGTCATGTGGGCTCTCCAGTGGAAAATGCTTAAAGAGGAAACCTTCTTATTAGCTAGAGTATGAGAGAGTTCAGCTCTGGCTTACTGAAGCAGTAATGAACAAGATCTCCATGTTTGACATGTTCCCAAGCTAATTGGCTCGCTACAGAATATTTCAGTTTGTTACTTGGAGTCCAGCGTCACATGAGGCTGGTCAAGGTCAAATGTTTTCTCAAAGTGAAGTGACCACTACGGTCTCATGGGCACAACATCCCTTCATAACCACAACATGACAACTTCAAACGTCGGGTAAAGTTCACAGGCCTGCACAACCTGCTATCCGGGGCCAGAACGTAATCATCTGTTGGAGTACAGTAAGCGATCACCTCGCTCTATGCAACCTCGCTCTCTCTCGTGGTCTCGTGTCTTCCTCGTCGTTCCTTCCTGCAGTCTGCCTTCGTTCCACGTGACGAGCTGTGCGTCTCGTCTTCCTTGTTTGTTCCCCTCTGGATTCCGGACTGCCTCCCTCGATCCTCGACCTCCCGCTCGGACACGGACCTTTTGACGCCTCGCTGTACCCCCGACGACCTGCCCGTCTCACGGACCTTTCCAGTTTGCCTTTCCCCTCCAGGACCTCGCCTCTCGCTCAACACTTCCGGTAACACACAACAGCTAATCTCCACACATAGTCTCACACACACTCTTGGATTTTTGTCACACTCCATTTCCTTAGTTTATTCATATTATTGTTTATTATATATATTGTTAATATATATGATAAATAACTAGAGCGATATTACGCCCCTTGTTGTCTGTGCCGTCTACTCCCCTCTGTACACAACAAACTTTACTCAAAGACCTACAAGATCTCATCTTGGCAAGGGACAAAGAAGTCTCCCATGATCCAAGGGAATGGCGAAGGCTTGCTGCCCAATGCACTCAACAGTGTGGGAGGAACTAAGTCCTAAGGTTAAAAAACTAAATATCAGAAATAAATAACAATTATCAAAACAACCGAGTTGGTTGAACTAACTGCTCCTGTACCAGAAACATGCCGAAGTTTAGTTGAATTATGGTTTCAAGTGTTACGCTGTCATACCTACATATGTTGACATACTGTAGTTTTACATCCAGTGACGTGTACGCCCGTAACTTCTCACGTCTAAATCCCGGAAATAATAAATGATATGATTTTAGAAAATTGAGTGTGCGGAATTGTTCCTAAAAACTCGGGCTTTTGTCCGCAATGTCCGACAGTCAGAAAGTCGTCCTCTCGGTAAATGATGAATTCATGAGGGTCAGGCGGTTCCTTTTGGTCCTTTTGTAAATAACAATATATCAATAATTAATGTCAGTGTTTATCTGTAAATAATATATCAATAATTAATGTCAGTGTTTATCTGTAAATACCAATATATCAATAATTAATGTCAGTGTTTATCTGTAAATAACAATATATCAATAATTAATGTCAGTGTTTACTTGTAACTAACAATATATACGTAAATTATAAATGACAGTGCTTATCTGTAAATAACATAAATAATAAATGTCAGTGTTTATTTGTAAATTATATATAAATATTAAAATGTCAGTTTTTATCTGTAAATAATATATAAATAATACATGTCAGTGTTTATCTGTAAATATATAAATAATAAATGTCAGTGTTTATCTGTTAACAATATATAAATACATGTCAGTGTTTATCTGTAAATAAAAATATATAGATAATAGATTTCAGTGTTTATCTGTAAATAATATACAATAATAAAGGTCAGTGTTTATCTGTAAATAACATTATATAAATAATAAATGTAAGTGTTGTTTGAATGTATATACTATATAAATAATAAATATCAGTGTTTATCTGTAAATAATACATCAATAATAAATGTCAATGTTTATCTGTAAATAACAATATATAAATAGATGGCAGTGTTTATCTGTAAATAATATATAAATAATCAATGTCAGTGTTTATCTGTAAATAACAATATATAAATCAATGTCAGTGTTTATCTGTAAATAACAATTTATAAATAGATGACAGTGTTTATCTGTAAATAATATATAAATAGATGGCAGTGTTTATCTGTAAATAATATATAAATAATCAATGTCAGTGTTTATCTGTAAATAACAATATATAAATAGATGTCAATGTTTATCTGTAAATAATTTAAAATAGATGTCAGTGCTTATTTGTAAATAACATATACATAGATGTCAGTGTTAATCTGCAGATAATATATAAATAATAAATGTCAGTGTTAATCTGCAGATAACAATATATAAATAATAAATTTCAGTGTTTATTTGTAAATAACATCAATAATAAATGTCAGTGTTTATTTGTAAATAGTATATAAATATTAAAATGTCAGTGTTGATCTGTAAATAACAATATATAAATAATAAATGTAAGTGTTGTTTAAATGTAAATACTACATAAATAATAAATGTCAATGTTTATATGTATATAATATATAAATAATGAGTCAGTGTTCTGTAAATAATATATAAATAATAAATGTCAGTGTTTATCTGTAAATAACAATATATAAATAATCAATGTCAGTGTTTATCAGTAAATAACATATAAATAATCAATGTCAGTGTTTATCTGTAAATAACAATATATAAACAGATGGCAGTGTTCATCTGTAAATAATATATAAATAATCAATGTCAGTGTTTATCAGTAAATAACATATAAACAAATGGCAGTGTTTATCTGTAAATAATATATAAACAGATGGCAGTGTTTATCTGTAAATAATATATAAATAATCAATGTCAGTGTTTATCAGTAAATAACAACATATAAACAAATGGCAGTGTTTATCTGTAAATAATATATAAACAGATGGCAGTGTTTATCTGTAAATAATATATAAATAATCAATGTCAGTGTTTATCTGTAAATAACAATATATAAACAGATGGCAGTGTTCATCTGTAAATAATATATACATATATGTCAGTGTTTATCTGCAGATAACAATATATAAATAATAAATGTCAGTGTTTCTGTAAATAATATATAAATAATAAATGTCAGTGTTTATGTATAAATATACAAATAATAAATGTCAGTGTTTATGTATAAATATACAAATAATAAATGTCAGTGTTTATCTTTAAATAACAGTATATAAATAATAAATGTCATTTTTATTTTCTCAGATAACAAGAGTCAAAAGTGTCGATATTTTGATTCAAGAATCGATATCAGAGCATAACTATCTGGTATCGACGGTATGGATATTTCAGCATCCACGCACACATCACTAAGCAGGAGATGAAGAGGTCAAAACATTACTTGTTCACTTCAAAGTTCAAGAGGTTGACATTTCTGTTTGCACGGGGATGAAAAGTTCAAAAATCAACCCAGTTTTTCTCAATAACTTTCTGTTAAGCCCCTCCCCCCCAGGAAGAAGACCCCCACACTCTATAAATAGTATACAATTGTTGTAAGTACACCTCTGCGCAACATTGCATCCTCACCACTATTTGAGAAGAAGAGGTTGGACTGCCTTTGGAAAAGTTCATAGAATTCCTAACCTTCCTCCGCAGATATACCAAAGTTTCCTGGCACCGAAGCGTGGCGGCGAGTCGCTGGCGAGGGGGCGTGACAAACACGTGAAGGGAGTCGGCCTCGCCAACGAGACCTCACGCTGCGTCTCGCTGAAGCCGTGGATGCAAATGTGAGTCATCAGACGCCGCAATCATCGTCTCCTCCTGACGGAAAGATAAATGCTCAAATTCCTGCCACCTACGAGGCACAGATGGTGTTTGCCAAGACGCTGGAGTGATGATGCTCCGCTATGCAGCTTCTCCTCTCGCCACCGCCACTCTGTCACACTGGCAGCTTTTTAACTGCTGCCATGAAAATGTTTGTCATTCCACAATTACAACCTACTCAATCCTTTTCTCCCGTTGACTTGCCCGGTAAGGTCTGTTCAGGTGTACTGGAGAGGAGGCTACCCCGGATAGTCCAACCTCGGACTCAGGAGGAACAGTGTGGTTTTCGTCCTGGTCGTGGAACTGTGGATCAGCTCTATACTCTGGGCAGGGTCCTTGAGGGTGCATGGGAGTTTGCCCAACCAGTCTACATGTGCTTTGTGGACTTGGAGAAGGCATTGGACTGTGTACCCCAGGAAGTCCTGTGGGGAGTGCTCAGAGAGTATGGGGTATGGGACTGTCTGATTGTGGCGGTCCGCTCCCTGTATGATCAGTGCCAGAGCTTGGTCCGCATTGCCGGCAGTAAGTCGGACACGTTTCCAGTGAGGGTTGGACTCCGCCAAGGCTGCCCTTTGTCACCCATTCTGTTCAGAACCTTTATGGACAGAATTTCGAAGCGCTGAGGGGGATCCGGTTTGGTGGCTGCAGGATTAGGTCTCTGATTTTTGCAGATGATGTGGTCCTGATGGCTTCATCTGGCCAGGATCGGTTCGCAGCCGAGTGTGAAGCGACTGGGATGAGAATCAGCACCTCCAAGTCCGAGTCCATGGTTATCGCCCGGAAAAGGGTGGAGTGCCATCTCCGGGTTGGGGAGGAGACCCTGCCCCAAGTGGAGGAGTTCAAGTACCTCGGAGTCTTGTTCACGAGTGAGGGAAGAGTGGATGGTGAGATCGACAGGCGGATCGGTGCGGCGTCTTCAGTAATGCGGACGCTGTATCGATCCGTTGTGGTGAAGAAGGAGCTGAACCGGAAGGCAAAGCTCTCAATTTACTGGTCGATCTACGTTCCCATCCTCACCTATGGTCATGAGCTTTGGGTTATGACCGAAAGGACAAGATCACGGGTACAAATGAGTTTCCTCCGCCGGGTGGCGGGGCTCTCCCTTAGAGATAGGGTGAGAAGCTCTGTCATCCGGGAGGAGCTCAGAGTAAAGTCGTGGAGGAGCCAGATGAGGTGGTTCGGGTATCTGGTCAGGATGCCACCCGAACGCCTCCCTAGGGAGGTGTTAAGGGCACGTCCGACCGGTAGGAGGCCACGGGGAAGACCCAGGACACGTTGGGAAGACTATGTCTCCCGGCTGGCCTGGGAAAGACTCGGGATCCCCCGGGAGGAGCTGGACCAAGTGGCTGGGGAGAGGGAGGTCTGGGCTTCCCTGCTTAGTCTGCTGCCCCCGCGACCCCACCTCGAATAAGCGGAAGAAGATAGATGGATGGATGGATGGATGGATGGATGGATGGATGGATGGACGGATGACTTGCCTGGTCGTGCAACGTTAGCGGTCAATGCACGTTTCGACAGATTTTGGTGAATACGCGCCTGCAAGTAGAGATATATTTATGTTTTATGTCACTTTTTTACCGTCTTGTTCTCATATGCCCAACATTTGTCCACCTTTAACACAATATCCATGCGGCGATGCTAATGCTAATTGTCGTTAGCCTGTCAATGGGGTAATCCATTACATTATACCTTACAAAACACACCATACATACAGTATATATATATATATATATATATATATATATATATATATATATATATATATATATATATATATTTATTTATTTATTTTATTATTATTTTTTTATTTAAATTTTTTTAAATTTGTTGTATTATTTCATTATTTTTATCTTGCAGTTTTACTTTTTATTCGAAGCCTTTTGCCGTTTTGCACTATCTTGTTAATCTCATTCATTGTTTATGTTCTCTGTTTGTTTTTGTTTTGTTTTTTGCTCAATGCTTTTTAACCTGTCAAGCACTTGGGTCCAATTTAAAAAATTGTTGTAAATGTGCTGTATCAATAAAGTTGCCTTGCCTTGCCTTGCCATATACATCCAAGATAGATACTTTACTGATTGATTGATATTGATTTAAATTCACATTTTGCAGCACAATTCTGTTCAGGATTAGACAAACAATGAACAGGGGGACAGAACAGGAACACTGATGAAGCATCAAATTATGGAGCTCCTTAAAAAGGGTAGGAAAAAGGTGTAAAGGAGGTTAAAGAAAAAAGTCAGTTTTAAACTGGGCTCTCAGGGAGGGGGTCCAGTCCGAAACCAAGACAAAACAACTTGATAGCCATAAGCACAATAAACATGTTACACAGAATCCACCAAACTTGCAACAGAGGGAAGGGGAGGGGGGGCTACAGTGTCTGCTAACATCTTAGACTTGCAACAAAACACTTCCTTGTGGTCTGCATAACACCCAACTGCGCCCACAGAACCACAGAACTTTCCTCCAGAAGGTCTTATCTTTGTCCATGTGATGTCAGGTGAAACAAAAATGGAGCTGTTTGGCCACAACACCCAGCAATATGTTTGGAGGAGAAAAGGTGAGGTTTTTAATCCCAGGAACACCATTCCTACCGTCAAGCATGGTGGTGGTAGTATTATGCTCTGGGCCTGTTTTGCTGCCAATGGAACTGCTGCTTTAAATGGGACAATGAAAAAGGAGGATTACCTCCATATTGTTCAGGACAAGCTACAATCCTCAGCCCGGAGGTTGGGTTTTGGGCACAGTTGGGTGTTCCAACAGGACAATGACCCCAAACACACCTCAAAAGGTGGTAAAGGAATGGCTAAATCAGGCTAGAATGAAGGTTTTAGAATGGCCTTACCCAAAGTCCTGACTTGAAGGTGTGGACAATGCTGAAGAAAAAAGTCCATGTCAGAAAATCAACACATTTAGCTGAACTGCAGCAATTTAGTGGTCAAGCAGAAGCTCGTGGATGGCTACCAAAAGCGCCTTATTGCAGTGAAACTTGCCAAGGGACATGTAAGCAAATATTAACTCCCTGACCACCTGATGTCACCACAGAATGTGGATGCTTTTTAAAAAAAAGGCTTAAAAACCCTTCTTTTTATAAAAGCCTTTTTTTTTTAGATGTATGCATACTAGTTTTAGCTATTTGGCTGTTCTAGTTTTTATTTTATTTTATTTGTTTTAATTATCTTTTTATTTTAATACACTGTAGCACTCTGAGGTTGTTTACTCAATGTAAAGGGCTTCTTCTTTTTTTTTACAAATAAAATCTATTATTATTATTATTTACATTGCTGTATGTATACGTTTGACCCTCACATTTTCAGTAGAGCCATAATAAATTCATAAAAGAAGCAAACTTGATGAATGTTTTTAGTGAGCAACAAGTATGTGCTCCAATCACTACATCACAACAACAACAAGTATGTGCTCCAATCACTACATCACAACAACAACAAGTATGTGCTCCAATCACTACATCACAACAACAACAAGTATGTGCTCCAATCACTACATCACAACAACAACAAGTATGTGCTCCAATCACTACATCACAACAACAACAAGTATGTGCTCCAATCACTACATCACAACAACAACAAGTATGTGCTCCAATCACTACATCACAACAACAACAAGTATGTGCTCCAATCACTACATCACAACAACAACAAGTATGTGCTCCAATCACTACATCACAACAACAACAAGTATGTGCTCCAATCACTACATCACAACAACAACAAGTATGTGCTCCAATCACTACATCACAACAACAACAAGTATGTGCTCCAATCACTACATCACAAACAAATAAGAGTTGTAGAAATGATTGGCAACTCCAGACAGCCATGACATGATGTTGTTTACACGTGTATGTACACTTTTGACCACCACTGTATATGTGTATGTTTGCGGACGTCGAACTTGGGAAAAAATGTCACAAATTGGACAAATTCCAAATTGTTTGAAGGAATGTTTTTTTAAATATCTCCATAGTTTGATTTATTTTTATTTTCATGCAGATCCCAAATCTGTATAGTATCCTATTTATTGATATCACCTTATTGCTCTTTTATCCTGCTCTACAACAAGCTAATGCAACACAATTCCGTTCTTATCTGCACTGTAAAGTTCAAATTTGAATGACAATAAAAGGAAGTGTAAGTCTAAACACACAAAAACAGGGACTTTTTTAAATGTAATACTTGCAAATTGTCACAGTTTGAGGTTTGTTCTCCCGGGATGCAAACGGACTATTCCAGACAAGGCGTGCGGGTAGGAACATATTTATTCATCTTCTCAAAACTCAAAGTACTACAAAAAACGGAAAACAAGGCGAAGGCACAACGCTCACTAACACTGAGCATAAACTATAACAAGGAAAACTTACGAGCTGTGGCATGAACAAACAAAAAACGTACGTATAATTGGCATAAACTCGGAATCAGACATGAACCCAATAATGACGTCTGCTTAAATAGTGTCTCTTGATTAGAGCCAGGTGAGTGTCCCGAACAACAGAGGCAGGTGAAAATCATAAGTAACCATGGTGACTAAACTCAGGAGGTGAACAAACAGGAACTAAAAAGAGTCCAAAACAAACAGAAAACACAAAACATGATCCGGACCACGGATCATCAAATCAAATCAACTTTATTTATAAAGCACATTTAAAATGTACCACAGGGGGTAGCCAAAGTGCTGTACAACGGGCAGGTTAAAAGATAATACGAGTCCCGAGCAAACACAACACAACACAAACAGAACAGGATAAAAAATAAATAAATAAAATAAATAAAACATAAAAACAGGGTCACAGTAGGTGTATTATGGGGCGCCATTGGAGGATGGATATCACTCAGTGTTAAAAGCCATGGAATAAAAGTATCAATCAATCAATCAATGTTTATTTACACAGCCCTAAATCACAAGTGTCTCAAAGGGCTGCACAAGCCACAACGACATCACATACGGGCAAGGAAAAACTCACCCCAGTGGGACGTCGGAAAAAAGTATGTTTTTAAGAGAGATTTAAAAACAGGAAGAGAGGAGGCCTGTCTAACACTCGGAGGTAGGTCGTTCCAGAGCTCGGGAGCAGCAGCGGCGACAGCTCTGTCACCTCTAAGCTTCAGCCTTGTGTCAGGGACCGTCAGTAGCAGCTGATCGGCTGATTGTAGGGATCGGGTGGGGCAGTAAGGCTGAAGGAGGTCGGAGAGATAAGTTGGCGCGACGTTGTTCAGACATTTAAAAACAAATAAAAGGAGTTTAAAGTTGATTCGGTAATGCACAGGGAGCCAGTGAAGGGACGCTAATATAGGGGTGATGTGCTCACGTCTGACACAAATGAGGTTGCTATGACAACTGGGCAGCAGTTATCATAGCCAGCTCATTTTGAAATGTTCCAATAAAATGAGAAATATTCATTAACACACAGAAAAGTACCCGGGTCATGGCACTCGGTACCGCCCGGGTGGGAATGTGAGCGGTACCCGTCCATCCCTACTATCGGCGGATGCAAAAGGAAGCGTGAGAAGGATTGATTTAGTGGAGGACTTGACTTGTAATTAGCGCTCCGACTGCAACAAAGGAGTGCGCGCGGAGATACGGAGGAGGGAAAAGAAAAAGTCTTATTTCGCCAAGATGAAGAGGCCGGTCGGTTGGCACGGTAACCGTGCTGGCAGAACTCTGGATATTTTTCAAGGGGGGCATCTTAAGCCAGGGGATGAATGTGTCCGAGCGAAGGTGAATCCTGCATTACATACTATATACACCAGGGGTCAGCAACCTTTTTGAAAGCAAGAGCTACTTCTTGGGTAGTGATTCATGTGAAGGGCTACCAGTTTGATACACACTTCAATAAATGGCCAGAAATAGCCAATTTGCTCAATTTACCTTTAACTCTATGTTAATATTAATAATTAATGATATTTACACTTAATTGAACGGTTTAAAAGAGGAGAAAACACGGGAAAAAATGACAATTAAATTTTGAAACATAGTTTATCTTCAATTTCGACTCTTTAAAATTCAAAATTCAACCGAAAAAAAGAAGAGAAAAACTAGCTCATTCGAATCTTTTTGAAAAAATAAAAAAAATAATTTATGGAACATCATTAGTCATTTTTCCTGATTAAGAATAATTTTAGAATTTTGATGACATGTTTTAAATAGGTTAAAATCCAATCTACACTTTGTTAGAATATATAACAAATTGGACCAATCTAGACAAATCATTACTTCTTGTAGATTTTCCTGAACAAACATTTTAAAAGAAATTCAAAAGACTTTGAAATAAGATTTAAATTAGATTCTACAGATTTTCTAGATTTGCCAGAATAATTTTTTTGAATTTTAATCTTAAATCATAATATTTCACAAATATTCTTCGTCGAAAAAACAGAAGCTACAATTAAAATGTATTTATTATTCTTTACAATAAAAAATAAAAAAATTTACTTGAACATTGATTTACATTGTCAGGAAAGAAGAGGAAGGCATTTAAAAGGTAAAAAGGTATATGTGTTTAAAAATCCTAAAATCATTTTTAAGGTTGTATTTTTTCTGTAAAATTGTCTTTCTGAAAGTTATAAGAAGCAAAGTAAAACATATTAATGAATTTATTTAAACAAGTGAAGACCAAGTCTTTAAAATATTTTCTTGGATTTTCAAATTCTATTTGAGTTTTGTCTCTTTTAGAATTAAAAATGTAGAGGAAAGCGAGACCAGCTTGCTAGTAAATAAATAACATTTAAAAAATAGAGGCAGCTCACTGGTAAGTGCTGCTATTTGAGCTATTTTTAGAACAGACCAGCGGGCTACTCATCTGGTCCTTACGGGCTACCTGGTGCCCGCGTTGGTGACCCCTGACCTACATGACCTTTAGCACTATATTCATTTATATTGTCAACTTTGTACTTTTTTTTTTTTTTTTTTTACGTCATTGCCTGAAATAAATAAATAAATAAATAAAAATGAATGAAAAGTGAAACATCAAAGATTTGTTTTTTAGATGGGGATTCACTTCCTTCTGTTTGTGTGGCGCGTGATCAAATACTTACACATGTTGAGTAGTCGCACTTGTACATTCTTTTGTATTCTTATTTATAATAATAAATCAATATTTCTGGGCCATGAAGGATTTGGATGTTTTTTTTAAAGCTAACTAAGTGAATTATAAAAAGTTAAAGTACTAATGATTGTCACACACAGACACACTAGGTGTGGCAAAATTATTCTCTGCATTTGACCCCCTAGGAGGTGAGGGGAGCAGTGAGCAGCAGCGGTGGCCGCGCCCGGGAATCATTTTTTGGTGATTTAACCCCCCAATTCCAACCCTTGATGCTGAGTGCCAAGCAGGGATAAATAAAAATAAATACAAAAATTGGCTTTTATTCATCACTTTTTAGTAGGAGTTTTTTAACTCACGACTCAAAAAATAATAATGAATCAAAATCAGTCTTATAAATTATTGAATTAAGGCTGCAATATTCCACTTTGAACAATTGTGTTGGGAAAATGATTTGTGTTTTTGACATAAAAAAAACAAGGTTTTCCTTAACAAAAACAAAAAATAAAAGTGTGTCGCCAGGTAGATCTGAAGTTGGTCTAAAGAATGACTGAGACCCTCCAGGAGCCCCAGGACCAAACTTGAGGGAAAAAAACCCATCTTGCTTTAAAAATGAAAAATATCAAAACGGCCCCTGCAATTTGTTTATTTTAAATAAAAAAAATTAAAAATGTATGCTTTGATTTTCCAGTCTGCGGCTCTCAGGAGCAGACATGTGGTCTCCCCTCGCCGACTTGGCAAGTAAGAGGTTAACACCTTTCCTGTTCACACAGCAACGCTCCTTTGGTCTTGAAGGAGGCTCATTAACTTCCCGCCATGATTCACAACAACTCTACTAACAAACTTTGAGGCGGCAGATGTGAAACTTTAGCTGAAGAAGAAGAAGAAGAAGAAAACAACCTGACTGGAAACTGCAGCACAAACAAACACAACATGAACCTCCTTTGAGGAAATCATGTGGAAATGTTCTCAGACCTTTGTTTTGCTGGCTGGTGACGACTAATAGTCTTTACTGGAATGGTGAGGAACTGACAATAAACTTGTAAATGGCGTGTGAATGCTGAAATGCTAATGTTAGCACGCTAACGGTTCAAATGGGTCAAGTGCCAAGTTATACAGGTCCGAAGCGTTCTGCTGCAAAACTGGCTGCAGAAGTTAGCATGCTAATGTGAGCATACTGTTTGTTAACATGTGTCAAGTACTAAGTTCTATAAATCTGAGGTGTTTCACTGAAAAATTGGCTATAAAATTTGCCGTGCTAATTTTAGCACGCTAACAGTACCAACTTATTTAAGTCCGAGAGGTTTTGGCTTTAAAATTGGCTAAAAACGTAACCTGCTCGAATGTAAATGTTAGCATGCTAACAGTTAGCATGTGTCAAGTACCAAGTTATACAAGTCTGAAGCGTTCGGCTGTGAAAGTTAGCATGCTTATGTTAGCATGCTATCAGTTAACATGTGCCAAGTGCAATGTTATATAAATCTGAGGTGTTCTGCTGCAAAATTGTCTCTCAAATTCAGCATGCTAACAGTTAACATGCTAACAGTTAGCATGTGTCAAGTACCATGTTATATAGATCTGATGTGTTCTGCTGCAAAATTAGCTATAAAATTCAGCATGCTAACAGTTAACATGCTAACAGTTAGCATGTGTCAAGTACCATGTTATATAGATCTGATGTGTTCTGCTGCAAAATTGGCTCTAAAATTCAGCATGCTAACAGTTAACATGCTAACAGTTAGAATGTGTCAAGTACCATGTTATATAAATCTGAGGTATTCTGCTGCAAAATTGTCTCTAAAATTCAGCATGCTAACAGTTAACATGCTAACAGTTAGCATGTGTCAAGTACCATGATATGTAAATCTGCTGTGTTCTGCTGCAAAATTAGCTATAAAATTCAGCATGCTAAAAGTTAGCATGTGTCAAGTACCATGTTATATAGATCTGCTGTGTTCTGCTGCAAAATTAGCTATAAAATTCAGCATGCTAACAGTTAGCATGCTAAAAGTTAGCATGTGTCAAGTACCATGATATACAAATCTGCGGTGTTCTGCTGCAAAATTAGCTATAAAATTCAGCATGCTAACAGTTAGCATGCTAACAGTTAGCGTGTGTCAAGTACCATGTTATATAAATCTGCGGTGTTCTGCTGCAAAATTGGCTCTAAAATTCAGCATGCTAACAATTAGCATGCTAAAAGTTAGCATGTGTCAAGTACCATGTTATATAAATCTGAGGTGTTCTGCTGCAAAATTGTCTCTGAAATTCAGCATGCTAACATTTAGCATGTGTCAAGTACCATGTTATATAGATCTGATGTGTTCTGCTGCAAAATTTGCTATAAAATTCAGCATGCTAACAGTTAGCATGCTAAAAGTTAGCATGTGTCAAGTACCATGATATACAAATCTGCGGTGTTCTGCTGCAAAATTGGCTATAAAATTCAGCATGCTAACAGTTAGCATGCTAACAGTTAGCATGTGTCAAGTACCATGATATGTAAATCTGCTGTGTTCTGCTGCAAAATTAGCTATAAAATTCAGCATGCTAACAGTTAGCATGCTAACAGTTAGCATGTGTCAAGTACCATGTTACATAAATCTGAGGTGTTCTGCTGCAAAATTGTCTCTGAAATTCAGCATGCTAACAGTTAGCATGCTAACAGTTAGTCAAGTACCAAGTTACATGAGTGAGGCATTCGGCTAAGAAAGCGGCTGCAAAAGTTAGCATGCTAATGCTAGCAAAGCTGCTGAGGCTGAGCCAATCAAGTGTTTTGCTCTCGTCTCTTGGCCAGTACTTATGTATTTTTAGATTATTTAGACTTTTCGATGCTGGAAATGTCTTAATGAGGTGGAATATGAGTTGTGTTCAGATAGTTAGCATGTATTGGTTTTAATGTACAGCGTGCTTTAAAGTGGCCCCCACATCCTGCACATTTTCTTTCACGGGGCCCTCGCTGGCAAAAGTTAGGACACCCCAGCTATAGTTAGCCGCACGGCGACCATCTTTGTCTGCCAGACTGGCGGGCCAACAATGTGGGGGAGACAAAAAAGGGCAATTACATGTTGGAGCAGAGAAGCAGGAGGGGGTGAAGGCAGATAATGAGGAGAAGATGACAAAGAGGAAAGTGTGCAGCTGGGCGGGGAAGGCGGCGGCAATCAAGGCCGACGAGAGGATGCTAACACGTTATGTGGGGAGAGGATGCTAACACATTATGTGGGGAGAGGATGCTAACACGTTATGTGGGGAGAGGATGCTAACACGTTATGTGGCGAGAGGATGCTAACACGTTATGTGGGGAGAGGATGCTAACACGTTATGTGGGGAGAGGATGCTAACACGTTATGTGGGGAGAGGATGCTAACACGTTATGTGGGGAGAGGATGCTAACACGTTATGTGGGGAGAGGATGCTAACACGTTATGTGGGGAGAGGATGCTAACACGTTATGTGGGGAGAGGATGCTAACACGTTATGTGGGGAGAGGATGCTAACACGTTATGTGGGGAGAGGATGCTAACACGTTATGTGGGGAGAGGATGCTAACACGTTATGTGGGGAGAGGATGCTAACACGTTATGTGGGGAGAGGATGCTAACACGTTATGTGGGGAGAGGATGCTAACACGTTATGTGGGGAGAGGATGCTAACACGTTATGTGGGGAGAGGATGCTAACACGTTATGTGGGGAGAGGATGCTAACACGTTATGTGGGGAGAGGATGCTAACACGTTATGTGGGGAGAGGATGCTAACACGTTATGTGGGGAGAGGATGCTAACACGTTATGTGGGGAGAGGATGCTAACACGTTATGTGGGGAGAGGATGCTAACACGTTATGTGGCGAGAGGATGCTAACACGTTATGTGGGGAGAGGATGCTAACACGTTATGTGGGGAGAGGATGCTAACACATTATGTGGGGAGAGGATGCTAACACATTATGTGGGGAGAGGATGCTAACACATTATGTGGGGAGAGGATGCTAACACATTATGCTCGCCGTCAGCGGGTTGGCGGCAAAGTGGCCAAATAACCAACATGGTGCTACTTTCTTTTGTAGTAGCAATCAGAAGTACGCACACTTTTTGACTCATACATATACATATATACATAGACATATATACACATATATAAACCTCCATATACATATAGACATACATATACATATAGACATACATATACAAACATACATATACAAACATACATATACATATACACATACATATAGACATACATATACATATATACACATATACAAACATACATATACATATATTAACATCTATATACATATAGACATATATATATATACATATATACACATATACATATAGACATACATATACATATAGACATACATATACATATATACACATATACAAACATACATATACATATATTAACATCCATATACATATATACATACATATACATATAGACATACATATATACACATATACAAACATACATATACATATATTAACATCCATATACATATAGACATACATATACATATAGACATACATATACATATATACACATATACAAACATACATATACATATATTAACATCCATATACATATATACATACATATACATATAGACATACATATACATATAAACACATATACAAACATACATATACATATATTAACATCCATATACATATAGACATACATATACATATATACACATATACAAACATACATATACATATATTAACATCTATATACATATAGACATATATATATATATATATACATATATACACATACATATAGACATACATATACATATAGACATACATATACATATATACACATATACAAACATACATATACATATATTAACATCCATATACATATAGACATATATATATGCATATATACACATATACATATAGACATACATATACATATAGACATACATATACATATATACACATATACAAACATACATATACATATATAAACATCCATACAAACATACATATACATATATAAACATCCATATACATATAGACATACATATACATATAGACATACATATACATATAGACATACATATATACACATATACAAACATACATATACATATATTAACATCCATATAGACATATCTATATACATATATACACATATACAAACATACATA
This sequence comes from Entelurus aequoreus, assembly GCF_033978785.1. Taxonomy (NCBI): domain Eukaryota; kingdom Metazoa; phylum Chordata; class Actinopteri; order Syngnathiformes; family Syngnathidae; genus Entelurus; species Entelurus aequoreus. The sequence continues at coordinate 3,070,988 of NC_084758.1, forward strand.
TACATATATTAACATACATATACATATAGACATACATATACATATAGACATACATATACATATATACACATATACAAACATACATATACATATATTAACATCCATATACATATATACATACATATACATATAGACATACATATACATATATACACATATACAAACATACATATACATATATTAACATCAATATACATATATTAACATCCATATACATATAGACATACATATACATATATACACATATACAAACATACATATACATATATTAACATCCATATACATATAGACATATATATATACATATATACACATATACATATAGACATACATATACATATAGACATACATATACATATATACACATATACAAACATACATATACATATATAAACATCCATATAGACATACATATACATATATACATTTATACACATATACATATAGACATACATATACATATAGACATACATATACATATATACACATATACAAACATACATATACATATATAAACATCCATACAAACATACATATACATATATAAACATCCATATACATATAGACATACATATACATATAGACATACATATACATATATACACATATACAAACATACATATACATATATTAACATCCATATACATATAGACATATATATATACATATATACACATATACATATAGACATACATATACATGTAGACATACATATACATATATACACATATACAAACATACATATACGTATATAAACATCCATATAGACATATACAGTATACATATATACATTTATACACATATACATATAGACATACATATACATATAGACATACATATACATATATACACATATACAAACATACATATACATATATAAACATCCATATAGACATACATATACATATATACATTTATACACATATACATATAGACATACATATACATATAGACATACATATACATATATACACATATACAAACATACATATACATATATAAACATCCATACAAACATACATATACATATATAAACATCCATATACATATAGACATACATATACATATAGACATACATATACATATATACACATATACAAACATACATATACATATATTAACATCCATATACATATAGACATATATATATACATATATACACATATACATATAGACATACATATACATGTAGACATACATATACATATATACACATATACAAACATACATATACGTATATAAACATCCATATAGACATATACAGTATACATATATACATTTATACACATATACATATAGACATACATATACATATAGACATACATATACATATATACACATATACAAACATACATATACATATACAAACATCCATATACATATAGACATACATATACATATATACATCCATATACATATAGACATACATATACATCCATATACATATAGACATACATATACATATATACATCCATATACATATAGACATACATATACATATATACATCCATATACATATAGACATATATATATACATATACATATAGACATACATATACATATATACACATATACAAACATACATATACATACACACATACATATAGACATACATATACATATATACACATATACAAACATACATATACATATATTAACATCCATATACATATATACATACATATACATATAGACATACATATACATATATACACATATACAAACATACATATACATATATTAACATCTATATACATATAGACATATATATATATACATATATACACATATACATATAGACATACATATACATATAGACATACATATACATATATACACATATACAAACATACATATACATATATTAACATCCATATACATATATACATACATATACATATAGACATACATACATACACATATACAAACATACATATACATATATTAACATCCATATACATATAGACATACATATACATATAGACATACATATACATATATACACATATACAAACATACATATACATATATTAACATCCATATACATATATACATACATATACATATAGACATACATATACATATAAACACATATACAAACATACATATACATATATTAACATCTATATACATATAGACATACATATACATATAGACATACATATATACACATATACAAACATACATATACATATATTAACATCCATATACATATAGACATACATATACATATAGACATACATATACATATATACACATATACAAACATACATATACATATATTAACATCCATATACATATATACATACATATACATATAGACATACATATACATATATACACATATACAAACATACATATACATATATTAACATCTATATACATATAGACATATATATATATATATACATATATACACATACATATAGACATACATATACATATAGACATACATATACATATATACACATATACAAACATACATATACATATATTAACATCCATATACATATAGACATATATATATGCATATATACACATATACATATAGACATACATATACATATAGACATACATATACATATATACACATATACAAACATACATATACATATATAAACATCCATACAAACATACATATACATATATAAACATCCATATACATATAGACATACATATACATATAGACATACATATACATATAGACATACATATATACACATATACAAACATACATATACATATATTAACATCCATATAGACATATCTATATACATATATACACATATACAAACATACATATACATATATTAACATACATATACATATAGACATACATATACATATAGACATACATATACATATATACACATATACAAACATACATATACATATATTAACATCCATATACATATATACATACATATACATATAGACATACATATACATATATACACATATACAAACATACATATACATATATTAACATCAATATACATATATTAACATCCATATACATATATACACATATACAAACATACATATACATATATTAACATCCATATACATATAGACATATATATATACATATATACACATATACATATAGACATACATATACATATAGACATACATATACATATATACACATATACAAACATACATATACATATATAAACATCCATATAGACATACATATACATATATACATTTATACACATATACATATAGACATACATATACATATACACATACATATACATATATACACATATACAAACATACATATACATATATAAACATCCATACAAACATACATATACATATATAAACATCCATATACATATAGACATACATATACATATAGACATACATATACATATATACACATATACAAACATACATATACATATATTAACATCCATATACATATAGACATATATATATACATATATACACATATACATATAGACATACATATACATGTAGACATACATATACATATATACACATATACAAACATACATATACGTATATAAACATCCATATAGACATATACAGTATACATATATACATTTATACACATATACATATAGACATACATATACATATAGACATACATATACATATATACACATATACAAACATACATATACATATACAAACATCCATATACATATAGACATACATATACATATATACATCCATATACATATAGACATACATATACATCCATATACATATAGACATACATATACATATATACATCCATATACATATAGACATACATATACATATATACATCGATATACATATAGACATATATATATACATATACATATAGACATACATATACATATATACACATATACAAACATACATATACATACACACATACATATAGACATACATATACATATATACACATATACAAACATACATATACATATATAAACATCCATATAGACATACATATACATATATACACATATACAAACATACATATACATATATACATCCATATACATATAGACATACTTATACATATATAAACATCCATATAGACATACATATACATATATACATCCATATACATATAGACATACATATACATATATACACCCATATACATATAGACATACATATACATATATACATCCATATACATATATACATCCATATACATATAGACACCCATATACATATAGACATCCATATACATATATACATCCATATACATATAGACATACATATACATATATACATCCATATACATATAGACATACATATACATATATACATCCATATACATATAGACATACATATACATATATACATCCATATACATATAGACATACATATACATATAGACATACATATACATATATACATCCATATACATATAGACATACATATACATATAGACATACATATACATATATACATCCATATACATATAGACATACATATACATATATACATCCATGTACATATAGACATACATATACATATATACATCCATATACATATAGACATACATATACATATATACATCCATATACATATAGACATACATATACATATAGACATACATATACATATATACATCCATATACATATAGACATACATATACATATAGACATACATATACATATATACATCCATATACATATAGACATACATATACATATAGACATACATATACATATATACATCCATATACATATAGACATACATATACATATATACATATAGACATACATATACATATATACATCCATGTACATATATACATACATATACATATAGACATACATGGTTTTCATGTCCTCTTTTTGTATTTGTTTGAAAACCTCTATAATGTTGCTTCCAATCACTGATAATGTCCTGTTTTTTAATTCAATGTCTTCTTTGCCTTTTTAAGGAGTGACCTTCACGTTGTCGACATGGGGAGCCAATGAAGTGATTGACATTTTACCCGTGAGTAAACTTTCCAGGTTAGGTTCTTTTCTCCGTGTGTTTCTCACCCGCTGGTTGGAAAATACAATGTTGGTGTTTCCAGGGTGATTCATCAAGTTGCCTTGTGGGTAATAGCTTTGCGGTGTACATCTTTCTGTGTGATGACAATCGACCTTGACTCGTCCCGCAACCAGTTTTCCTCACCCCTGCAAAGTCGCAAAAAGTATTTGTGGAGGTGCCAGAGTGAAAGAATACATCTTTTTTTCTTTTTTTATTCAGTCT
>NC_084758.1:3083729-3131229 GCF_033978785.1 Entelurus aequoreus
TGATTGTGCAAGATGAGTGGAAGGTGTTGAAAGTGGAACAGTTCAAATCGGGTGAGAAATGTGGAATATGCAGTAGATTGTAGAATGCCCGTTCATTGTCAATGGGGAGAAAACAAATCGGGAAAATTCCAGGAAAGGGAAATACATGGGAGGAGTAGTGTGGGTGGATGGTTGAAAGGTCATAATCGGGTTGAAAAAAATGGCGTGAAATTTTGAGAATTTAGGGCACTAAATCACCAAAAAATTATTCCCGGGCGCAGCCACAGCTGCTGCTCACTGCTCCCCTCACCTCCCAGGCGGTGATCAAGGCTGATGGGTCAAATGCAGGGAATAATTTCGCCACACCTAGTGTGTGTGTGTGTGTGTGTGTGACAATCATGGGTACTTTAACTGTAGTGAATACATCCATTCATTTCAATTTGAACTTCCTGGAAATTTGGGGAATTTCTGGAAAAGCGGGAATTTGAAATAAATATTGATACTAGCACATTTGTCCTAGATGATGTGAAGTATATTGACGTAGTACTAATACTAATTATAGTGATTGTCAATGGGGAGAAAATATCGGGAAAGTGGGTGTGGCTTATATATGGAAAAAATTCAAAACTTTGGTGGGTGCAGCCTATATAGAAAAAAATCAAAAATTTGGTGGATGTGGCTTATATGGAAAAAATGGTGGGTGTGGCCTACAGTATATAAGGAACATTTTCAAAAATTTGGTGGGTGTGGCTTATATATGGGAAAAATCAAAAAATTGGTGGGTGCAGCTTATATACGGAGAAAATTCAAAAATTTGGTGGGTGCGGCTTATAAATGGAAAAAATTTAAAAATCTGGTGGGTGCGGCTTATATATGGAAAAAATTTGAAAATTTGGTCGGTGTGGCTTATATATGGAAAAAAAATCCAAAATTTGGTGGGTGCGGCTTATATATGGAAACAAATAAAAAAAAAATGGTGGTTGCGGCTTATATATGGAAAAAATAAAAAAATTTGGGGGGTGCGGCATATATATATGGAAAAAATCAAAAAGTTGGTGGGTGCGGCTTATATATGGAAAAAAATTGAAAATTTGGTCGGTGCAGCTTATATATGGAGAAAATTCAAAAATTTGGTGGATGCGGCTTATATGGAAAAAAATTGGTGGGTGTGGCCTACAGTATATAAGGAAACATTTCAAAAATTTGGTGGGTGCGGCTTATATAGAAAAAAATGGTGGGTGTGGCCTACAGTATATAAGGAAAAATTTCAAAAAATTGGTGGGTGCGGCTTATATGGAAAAAATTGGTGGGTGTGGCCTACAGTATATAAGGAAAAATTTCAAAACTTTGGTGGATGCGGCTTATATGGAAAAAATTGGTGGGTGTGGCCTACAGTGTATAAGGAAAAATTTCAAAAAATTGGTGGGTGCGGCTTATATGGAAAAAATTTGTGGGTGTGGCCTGCAGTATATAAGGAAAAATTTCAAAAATATGGTGGATGCGGCTTATATGGAAAAAATTGGTGGGTGTGGCCTACAGTATATAAGGAAACATTTCAAAAACTTGGTGGGTGCGGCTTGTATATGGGAAAAATCAAAAAGTTGGTGGGTGCGGCTTGTAAATGGAAAAAATTTGAAAATCTGGTGGGTGCGGCTAATATATGGGAAAAAATTGAAAATTTGGTCGGTGTGGCTTATATATGGAAAAAATTTAGAAAATTGGTGGGTGCGGCTTATATGTGGGGAAAAAAATCCATAATTTGGTGGGTGCGGCTTATATATGGAAACAAATAAAAAAAAATTGGTGGTTGCGGCTTATATATGGAAAAAATTAAAAAATTTGTGGGGTGCGGCATATATATGGAAAAAATCAAAAAGTTGGTGGGTGCGGCTTATATATGGAAAAAAATTAAAAAATTGGTTGGTGAAGCTTATATATGGAGAAAATTAAAAAATTTGGTGGGTGCGGCTTATATATGGAAAAAATTCGAACATTTGGTGGGTGCGGCCTATATATGGAAAACATTCAAAAATTTGGTGGGTGTGGCTTATATATGGAAAAAAATCAACAATTTGGTGGGTGCGGCTTATATATGGAAACATTTCAAAAAATTGGTGGGTGCGGCTTATATAGCGGTGCGCTCTATAGTCTGGAAATAAAGGCAAACAGAAAGGATTCATATGGCCCAATTAGTCACGGTTTATCTGACACATGAAACATGACAAATTTCAGGGGGTTACCAATTACTTTATCCGGCAGATGGCAGTAGAGTGTTGAATATCTTAAAATATAATTTGTGGCAATTCCAACTTTGACGGTTTCTATGCAGAGTGTTGCTTTCCATCATTTCCAGCAGACCGCATTGCAAGACGATAAGCCCCTCCCTCTTCCCCTGACGCGAGATCCACCCAAGAATGGGTCCACGTGAATCCCTTGGCCACGGTACTTATCGCCAAACTGCGATGGACGACTGCACTCTGATCAACTCACCACACGGTGATACTGCTACTTGACCGGAGAAGCAGCTAATCGCTAGCGAGCTTTTGTCGACATAACACTTTTTTCGACGTGACTTTTTTACGATATTGTGGACACTTTTGACGGGGTGGTTAGCCGGCCGTATCCCAGCAACAAGTTCCCAGTTTGAATCTCCAAAGTGGGCTTTTCATGGCCGGCTCGTGTTTTCCCTCAGCGCCATCGTCCTCACAGAAACATCTGCTCGCTTAATTGCATCCCATCAGGGGGCGGCCAAGATGCCCGTCGGGATACACTGTGGTGGTCTGCCACCGTGCATTCCTAGCCACCCGTGACCTGCGTGCTTTGCAGTCACGTTTGCTCGGATTTTACTCAAAAGGAAATTAGCACAAACGCACTCAAAGCAATGGTTGATGAAAAAAAGTCATATTTAAAATGGAACATAAAACTTATCGTATTTTCTGCACTGGTATATAAGCCACACCCACTCATTTTTAGAAGAAAAACATTATTTTCCATATAAGTCGCAGATATATATGTTGTAAAATGAGTTATTTACCCAGAAATATTCTGTAAATGTTTATTTACATACCTTAATTGTTTCCAAACAGTGTCTGTAACAAGGCAGTAAAACGGCTGATCAAACAAAACAGAAGTCATGGTCATGGACCCACTAGCTGCGCAAGATTGCGCTCCAATTAGCGAAACAGGCTCAGTATTTAAGTCGCATTGGACTATAAGCCACACCCACTAATTTTAGAAGAAAAACATAATTTTTCATATATAAGTCGCACCTGACTATAAGTCGCAGATATTTACGTTAAGAAATGAGTTATTTACACAGACATATTCTCTAAATGTTTATTTACATATCTTAATTATTTCCAAACAGTGTCTGTAACAAGGCAGTAAAACGGCTAATCAAACAAAACAGAAGTCATGGTTATGGACCCACTAGCTGTGCAAGATTAAAGTTAAGTTAAAGTACCAATGATTGTCACACACACACTAGGTGTGGTGAAATTTGTCCTCTGCATTTGACCCATCCCCTTGATCACCCCCTGGGAGGTGAGGGGAGCAGTGGGCAGCAGCGGTGCCGCGCCCGGGAATCCTTTTTGGTGATTTAACCCCCAATTCCAACCCTTGATGCTGAGTGCCAAGCAGGAAGATTGCGCTCCAATTAGCGAAACAGGCTCAGTATTTAAGTCGCATTGGACTATAAGCCACACCCACTAATTTTAGAAGAAAAACATAATTTTTCATATATAAGTCGCACCTGACTATAAGTCGCAGATATTTACGTTAAGAAATGAGTTATTTACACAGACATATTCTGTAAATGTTTATTTACATACCTTAATTATTTCCAAACAGTGTCTGTAACAAGGCAGTAAAACGGCTGATCAAACAAAACAGAAGTCACGGTCATGGACCCACTAGCTGCGCAAGCTAGCTCTCCAATCAGCGAAACAGGCTCAGTATATAAGTCGCATTGGACTATTAGCCACACCCACTAATTTTCAGAAGAAAAACATAATTTTCCATATATAATTCGCACCGGACAATAAGTCGCAGATATATACGTTAAGAAATGACTTATTTACAAAGACATACTCTCCAAATGTTTATTTACATACTTTAATTGTATCCAAACAGTGTCTGTAACAAGGCAGTAAAACGGCTGATCAAACAAAACAGAAGTCACGGTCATGGACCCACTAGCTGCGCAAGATTGCGCTCCAATTAGCGAAACAGGCTCAGTATTTAAGTCGCATTGGACTATAAGCCACACCCACTAATTTTAGAAGAAAAACATAATTTTCCATATATAAGTCGCACCTGACTATAAGTCGCAGATATTTACGTTAAGAAATGACTTATTTACAAAGACATACTCTCTAAATGTTTATATACATACCTTAATTGTATCCAAACAGTGTCTGTAACAAGGCAGTAAAACGGCTGATCAAACAAAACAGAAGTCATGGTCATGGACCCACTAGCTGTGCAAGATTGCGCTCCAATTAGCGAAACAGGCTCAGTATATAAGTCGCATTGGACTATTAGCCACACCCACTAATTTTCAGAAGAAAAACATAATTTTCCATATATAATTCGCACCGGACTATAAGTCGCAGATATTTACGTTAAGAAATGACTTATTTACAAAGACATACTCACTAAATGTTTATTTACATACCTTAATTGTTTCCAAACAGTGTCTGTAACAAGGCAGTAAAACGGCTGATCAAACAAAACAGAAGTCACGGTCATGGGCCCACTAGCCGCGCAAGCTAGCTCTCCAATCAGCGAAACAGACTCAATAACTCCACGCTGACACTTTGGTGAATTCACTGAGGAATTTGTGGAAATAAAACAAGACAAAAAGAATGTAAGTTAACAATACTAAAACAGACAGTTGTAAACATTTTAGCATAATAGCTAACAACGCTAGCTTGATTACATTACAATAGCAGGTACAAATATCACACGTGGGACGCTTTAGTAAGTATGAATTGTTTTAGTTATATTGTAAAACTTAAACGTAATTTGGAGTGATGAATGAAGAATCCACACGAGTAGAAACGCTGGAAGACGGAAGGGCAATTGTACTTCTGGTTCAAAGCCCAGTCTAAAGAGTGAGCCATAGTACAAACAATGAAAAAAACATCAATAACTTTGTGTGTTTGCCAACTATTTACATTATGGCCGTCAGCGGAAAAAAATCCATAAATTAGCCGCACTCTTTTTTTTTAATCCGCAGGGTTCAAAGCGTAGGAAAAAAAGTAACTGCTTACAGTCCGGAATTGACGGTATTTTTATATTATTTTTCAAACGTTAGCCCCCAGCCTGACCATCAATCAAAGTTTATTTATACGTGATATTTGTCTTTGAATCCACATCCAGCGAGCAGCAGAGAGAAGCCGCGTGAGAGCAAAAAATGGACTTTAGGATCATTAAAATGAGCCCAAGGTCTTTGAGGTAATAGCGACTCCTTTGGCTGCTGCGGACTCCCGGCGGGACGCCTTCGGACGCGCCGAGAGGCCAGTTTGTCTCCTGAAGCGTCCATCTTGTTTGATGAACGAGCCTGGTTTGCCGCCTTAAAAAGACAGAGGGGGCGCGCTAATCAGCACCTCGCCGCTTTCACGTTCAACAGCAAGTGAGTCACCACACACACACACACACACACACACACACGGTGAACATGTGTGTGTGTGTGTGTGTGTGTGTGTGTGTGTGTGTGAGTCATATCATCATGACTGACATTTAAAATGAGATTTTTTTTTTCTTCTTTAGCCCTCGCTTACCACCAACACACAGAGCCACTGTTTGCATGGCTCTGCAGTATCAAAACAATGGGATGGATCAAGCGACACCTCGACAAAATTGACAGGATCTTCCCGACGAAAAGCCGGGGGTTTAGGGGGGAACCTGCCTGTCCTGTCGCTGTAAACACCACAAATAGACTCTTGGGAGAAGTGGAGGCTTGTGTGCCTGGCGACTCGTTGGAAGCGTCTATTTGTTATCATGATACGATCAACTTCTAATCACGATAACAAACATCTGCTGGTAGGATTCAACCTCGCCCCGGTGTATCGACGAACTCGGAAGATGCCGGCGGTCGTTCTCGGTACCCCAAAAGCTGCAACGAATGATTGACTTTTGTCATTTCTGGACTAAAATCATACACTGGACAACATCTTGGAGAAGCTGTCTGCGCTGCAAGGGGAAGGCATGCTTAATTTAAGGACCAAATTACTGGAAGGGCTTGGCAAGGTCGTTGCTACGAGACTCCCGGAGTGAAGAAGCTCCAAATTGCTTCCCCGTCTTCTGTGGCGATACACCCGTTTGTCGACTTTTGTTGGACTGACTACGCTGCGAGAGCACAGAGTTCAGCGCAACCACGGAAAATACCCACTTTTTCCTTGCCCGGACGATGATAACAAACATCTTCTGACTGGAGTCAGCCTCGCCCCGGTGTATCGACAAACTCGGAAGATGCCGGCGGTCGTTCTCGTTACCCCGAAGCTGCAACAAATGATTGACTTCTGTCATTTCTGGACTAAAATCATACACTGGACAACATCTTGGAGAAGCTGTCTGCGCTGCAAGGGGAAGGCATGCTCAATTTAAGGACCAAATTACTGGAAGGGCTTGGCAAGGTCGTTGCTACGAGACTCCCGGAGTGAAGAAGCTCCAAATTGCTTCCCCGTCTTCTGTGGCGATACACCTGTTTGTCGACTTTTGTGTTGGACTGACTGGCCGGGTTATATCGCCAGAACACGCTGCGAGAGCACCGAGTTCAGCGCAACCACGGAAAATACCCACTTTTTCCTTGCCCGGACGATGATAACAAACATCTGCTGACTGGAGTCAGCCTCGCCCCGGTGTATCGACAAACTCGGAAGATGCCGGCGGTCGTTCTCGGTACCCCAAAAGCTGCAACGAATGATTGACTTCTGTCATTTCTGGACTAAAATCATACACTGGACAACATCTTGGAGAAGCTGTCTGCGCTGCAAGGGGAAGGCATGCTTAATTTAAGGACCAAATTACTGGAAGGGCTTGGTAAGGTCGTTGCTACGAGACTCCCGGAGTGGAGAAGCTCCAAATTGCTTCCCCGTCTTCTGTGGCGATACACCCGTTTGTCGACTTTTTGTTGGACTGACTACGCTGCGAGAGCACCGAGTTCAGCGAAACCACGGAAAATACCCACTTTTTCCTTGCCCGGACGATGATAACAAACATCTGCTGACTGGAGTCAACCTCGCCCCGGTGTATCGATAAACTCAGAAGATGCCGGCGGTCGTTCTCGGTACCCCAAAAGCTGCAACGAATGATTGACTTCTGTCATTTCTGGACTAAAATCGCACACTGGACAACATCTTGGAGAAGCTGTCTACGCTGCAAGGGGAAGGCATGCTCAATTTAAGGACCAAATTACTGGAAGGGCTTGGCAAGGTCGTTGCTACGAGACTCCCGGAGTGAAGAAGCTCCAAATTGCTTCCCCGTCTTTTGTGGCGATACACCCGTTTGTCGGCTTTTGTTGGACTGACTGGCCGGGTTATCGTGAGAACACGTTGCGAGAGCACCGAGTTCAGTGCAACCGCGGAAAATACCCACTTTTTCCTTGCCCGGACGATGATAACAAACATCTGCTGACTGGAGTCAGCCTCGCCCCGGTGTATCGACAAACTCGGAAGATGCCGGCGGTCGTTCTCGGTACCCCAAAAGCTGCAACGAATGATTGACTTCTGTCATTTCTGGACTAAAATCGCACACTGGACAACATCTTGGAGAAGCTGTCTGCGCCGCAAGGGGAAGGCATGCTCAATTTAAGGACCAAATTACTGGAAGGGCTTGGCAAGGTCGTTGCTACGAGACTCCCGGAGTGGAGAAGCTCCAAATTGCTTCCCCGTCTTCTGTGGCGATACACCCGTTTGTCGACTTTTGTTGGACTGACTACGCTGCGAGAGCACCGAGTTCAGCGCAACCGCGGAAAATACCCACTTTTTCCTTGCCCGGACGATGCTAACAAACATCTGCTGACTGGAGTCAGCCTCGCCCCGGTGTATCGACAAACTCGGAAGATGCCAGCGGTCGTTCTCGGTACCCCAAAAGCTGCAACGAATGATTGACTTCTGTCATTTCTGGACTAAAATCGCACACTGGACAACATCTTGGAGAAGCTGTCTGCGCTGCAAGGGGAAGGCATGCTCAATTTAAGGACCAAATTACTGGAAGGGCTTGGCAAGGTCGTTGCTACGAGACTCCCGGAGTGGAGAAGCTCCAAATTCCTTCCCCGTCTTTTGTGGCGATACACCCGTTTGTCGACTTTTTGTTGGACTGACTGGCCGGGTTATATCGCCAGAACACGCTGCGAGAGCACCGAGTTCAGCGCAACCACGGAAAATACCCACTTTTTCCTTGCCCGGACGATGATAACAAACATCTGCTGGTAGGATTCAACCTCGCCCCGGTGTATCGACAAACTCGGAAGATGCCGGCGGTCGTTCTCGGTACCCCAAAAGCTGCAACGAATGATTGACTTCTGTCATTTCTGGACTAAAATCGCACACTGGACAACATCTTGGAGAAGCTGTCTGCGCTGCAAGGGGAAGGCATGCTCAATTTAAGGACCAAATTACTGGAAGGGCTTGGCAAGGTCGTTGCTACGAGACTCCCGGAGTGGAGAAGCTCCAAATTCCTTCCCCGTCTTTTGTGGCGATACACCCGTTTGTCGACTTTTTGTTGGACTGACTGGCCGGGTTATATCGCCAGAACACGCTGCGAGAGCACCGAGTTCAGCGCAACCACGGAAAATACCCACTTTTTCCTTGCCCGGACGATGATAACAAACATCTGCTGGTAGGATTCAACCTCGCCCCGGTGTATCGACAAACTCGGAAGATGCCGGCGGTCGTTCTCGGTACCCCAAAAGCTGCAACGAATGATTGACTTCTGTCATTTCTGGACTAAAATCGCACACTGGACAACATCTTGGAGAAGCTGTCTGCGCTGCAAGGGGAAGGCATGCTCAATTTAAGGACCAAATTACTGGAAGGGCTTGGCAAGGTCGTTGCTACGAGACTCCCGGAGTGAAGAAGCTCCAAATTGCTTCCCCGTCTTCTGTGGCGATACACCCGTTTGTCGACTTTTGTTGGACTGACTGGCCGGGTTATCGTGAGAACACGTTGCGAGAGCACCAAGTTCAGCGCAACCGCGGAAAATACCCACTTTTTCCTTGCCCGGACGATGATAACAAACATCTGCTGACTGGAGTCAGCCTGTATCGACAAACTCGGAAGATGCTGGCGGTCGTTCTCGGTACCCCAAAGCTGCAACAAATGATTGACTTCGGTCATTTCTGGACTAAAATCGTACACTGGACAACATCTTGGAGAAGCTGTCTGCGCTGCAAGGGGAAGACATGCTCAATTTAAGGACCAAATTACTGGATTTCATCTTCCCGCTGGAAGGGCAACGCAGCAGTGAGCCATAGGACAAACAATAACAAAAACATCAATAACTTTGTGATATTGTCGTGGTTTGTGAAGCCCTTTAAGGCACTTTGGACTAAGGGCTTTATAAATAGTGATTGATTAGGAAAATTAGCCCTACCATAGTATTGATATCATATTAGATCAGGACCATTTTTTAGGTACAGCGTGTCAAATCCACCTTTGTGTGGGTCTTTTACTTGCAGGTGTGCGAAAAATCCACTTAAATAGACATAAAAATAATAAATATCAATAAGGTATCCGTCAAATATTGTGCATCCCTCGTTTCAAGGTCTTACTGCCAGAATCCTTTTATTGCATTTCTCCATAGATGTAACTCGATGCTAGGGCTGGACCATATCAATACATAACGCGATAGACGCATAATCGATATCAATGAAAAAATGCATTTGATTTCTCCTCCTCTACTGTTGCAAGTTCTGTGGATTCTGTATAACACGTTAATATGTACTTAGGCTATCAAGTTTTTTTTTGTTTTTTTTTGTTTTTTTGCCCTTTTATTTTTTTACTCATCAGCCCCTTTGAGGCGTGTGCCGACGGTCAGCCTAAGCTAGTAGGGGCAAAGTTTGCCAATGTCACCGCGTATACGTAGCACATGTTTTTAACATTGCCAAAGTGCGAAATTTGATCAAAACATAAGCAAGTCATTTATTTTCAATATGCAACACATATAGCATCACATTAGCCTAAATGCGAAAGTGGCCCCCACCAAGATGGCCGCCTTGTAGGCACACCACTGACATTGTCTGCTACAGTACAGCACATGGCCCGTTTGAAATTACCGTGGTTTTTCTTCTATACGTTTGGACGCCTTTTTGAGGCCCTTAAGAGGTACGAAAACTCCCCATATTTTGCAGGTGTGTCAGGTATGGCAACAACATCACAAATTTAAAGGGGGAACTGAAATTTTAATTTCAAAATTGGCTCTCTAGCGCCACCTTTAAAATTTTGAAAAAATTAGCCCCACCTACCAGTTTCACGTATCGACACAAAAATCGGAGGATAAGTCTACGGTGATGAAACGCACGTAAAAGTCTCAGGAACCCATACCTGGAAACTAACAGGAAGTAGGCCATCTTGGTTTTTACCTTTTTTTAGGGGGGAAAAGGGGGTCGTATACCTTAACAAATTGCCCGGAGAGACTTTGGCCAAATTAGTGGTGGTTAAAATTTCTGATGCTACACACGCAGGCGACGATAAATTGCGAAAAAAAATTCTGACGCCGTTAGATGTGGGCGTGGCATGGCGCCAAACTTTGCTCCGAAGGTTTGTTGGCCATATTTTGGTGGAAAAAAAGGGGTCGTAGCTTACTGAACTCTTCCTAGGGACTTAGGCCAAATGAGTCACGGTTAAAAATTTCTGATGCTACACACACAGGCGATGATAAATTGCGAAAAAAAAATCCGACGCCATTAGATGTGGGCGTGGCATGGCGCCAAACTTCGTTCTGATGGTTGTTGGCCATATTTTGGTGGAAAAAAGGGGTCGTAGTTTACCGAACTACCCCGAGGGACTTTGGCCAAATGAGTCGCGGTTCAAATTTCTGATGCTACACACGCAGGCGATGATAAAGTGCGAACAAATTTTTCCGACGCCATTAGATGTGGGCGTGGCATGGCGCCAAACTTCATTCTGATGGTTGTTGGCCATATTTTGGTGGAAAAAAAGGGGTCGTAGCTTACTGAACTCTTCCTAGGGACTTAGGCCAAATGAGTCACGGTTAAAAATTTCTGATGCTACACACGCAGGCGATGATAAAGTGTGAACAAATTTTTCCGACGCCATTACATGTGGGCGTGGCATGGCGCCAAACTTCGTTCTGATGGTTGTTGGCCATATTTTGGTGGAAAAAAGGGGTCGTAGTTTACCGAACTACCCAGAGGGACTTTGGCCAAATGAGTCGCGGTTAAAATTTCTGATGCTACACACGCAGGCGACGATAAATTGCGGAAAAAAATTCCGACGCCATTAGATGTGGGCGTGGCATGGCGCCAAACTTTGCTCCGAAGGTTTTTTGGCCATATTTTGGTGGAAAAAAAGGGGTCGTAGCTTACTGAACTCTTCCTAGGGACTTAGGCCAAATGAGTCACGGTTAAAAATTTCTGATGCTACACACGCAGGCGATGATAAATTGCGAACAGATTTTTCCGACGCCATTAGATGTGGGCGTGGCATGGCGCCAAACTTCGTTCTGATGGTCGTTGGCCATATTTTGGTGGAAAAAAGGGGTCGTAGTTTACCGAACTACCCAGAGGGACTTTGGCCAAATGAGTCGCGGTTAAAATTTCTGATGCTACACACGCAGGCGATGATAAATTGCGAACAGATTTTTCCAACGCCATTAGATGTGGGCGTGGCATGGCGCCAAACTTCATTCTGATGGTTGTTGGCCATATTTTGGTGGAAAAAAAGGGGTCCTAGCTTACTGAACTCTTCCTAGGGACTTAGGCCAAATGAGTCACGGTTAAAAATTTCTGATGCTACACACGCAGGCGATGATAAAGTGTGAACAAATTTTTCCGACGCCATTACATGTGGGCGTGGCATGGCGCCAAACTTCGTTCTGATGGTTGTTGGCCATATTTTGGTGGAAAAAAGGGGTCGTAGTTTACCGAACTACCCAGAGGGACTTTGGCCAAATGAGTCGCGGTTAAAATTTCTGATGCTACACACGCAGGCGACGATAAATTGCGGAAAAAAATTCCGACGCCATTAGATGTGGGCGTGGCATGGCGCCAAACTTTGCTCCGAAGGTTTGTTGGCCATATTTTGGTGGAAAAAAAGGGGTTGTAGCTTACTGAACTCTTCCTAGGGACTTAGGCCAAATGAGTCACGGTTAAAAATTTCTGATGCTACACACACAGGCGATGATAAATTGCGAAAAAAAAATCCGACGCCATTAGATGTGGGCGTGGCATGGCGCCAAACTTCGTTCTGATGGTTGTTGGCCATATTTTGGTGGAAAAAAGGGGTCGTAGTTTACCGAACTACCCCGAGGGACTTTGGCCAAATGAGTCGCGGTTCAAATTTCTGATGCTACACACGCAGGCGATGATAAAGTGCGAACACATTTTTCCGACGCCATTAGATGTGGGCGTGGCATGGCGCCAAACTTCATTCTGATGGTTGTTGGCCATATTTTGGTGGAAAAAAAGGGGTCGTAGCTTACTGAACTCTTCCTAGGGACTTAGGCCAAATGAGTCACGGTTAAAAATTTCTGATGCTACACACGCAGGCGATGATAAAGTGTGAACAAATTTTTCCGACGCCATTACATGTGGGCGTGGCATGGCGCCAAACTTCGTTCTGATGGTTGTTGGCCATATTTTGGTGGAAAAAAGGGGTCGTAGTTTACCGAACTACCCAGAGGGACTTTGGCCAAATGAGTCGCGGTTAAAATTTCTGATGCTACACACGCAGGCGACGATAAATTGCGGAAAAAAATTCCGACGCCATTAGATGTGGGCGTGGCATGGCGCCAAACTTTGCTCCGAAGGTTTTTTGGCCATATTTTGGTGGAAAAAAAGGGGTCGTAGCTTACTGAACTCTTCCTAGGGACTTAGGCCAAATGAGTCACGGTTAAAAATTTCTGATGCTACACACGCAGGCGATGATAAATTGCGAACAGATTTTTCCGACGCCATTAGATGTGGGCGTGGCATGGCGCCAAACTTCGTTCTGATGGTCGTTGGCCATATTTTGGTGGAAAAAAGGGGTCGTAGTTTACCGAACTACCCAGAGGGACTTTGGCCAAATGAGTCGCGGTTAAAATTTCTGATGCTACACACGCAGGCGATGATAAATTGCGAACAGATTTTTCCAACGCCATTAGATGTGGGCGTGGCATGGCGCCAAACTTCATTCTGATGGTTGTTGGCCATATTTTGGTGGAAAAAAAGGGGTCGTAGCTTACTGAACTCTTCCTAGGGACTTAGGCCAAATGAGTCACGGTTAAAAATTTCTGATGCTACACACACAGGCGACGATAAATTGCGAAAAAAAATTCCGACGCCATTAGATGTGGGCGTGGCATGGCGCCAAACTTTGCTCCGAAGGTTTGTTGGCCATATTTTGGTGGAAAAAAAGGGGTCGTAGCTTACTGAACTCTTCCTAGGGACTTAGGCCAAATGAGTCACGGTTAAAAATTTCTGATGCTACACACACAGGCGATGATAAATTGCGAAAAAAAAATCCGACGCCATTAGATGTGGGCGTGGCATGGCGCCAAACTTCGTTCTGATGGTTGTTGGCCATATTTTGGTGGAAAAAAGGGGTCGTAGTTTACCGAACTACCCCGAGGGACTTTGGCCAAATGAGTCGCGGTTCAAATTTCTGATGCTACACACGCAGGCGATGATAAAGTGCGAACACATTTTTCCGACGCCATTAGATGTGGGCGTGGCATGGCGCCAAACTTCATTCTGATGGTTGTTGGCCATATTTTGGTGGAAAAAAAGGGGTCGTAGCTTACTGAACTCTTCCTAGGGACTTAGGCCAAATGAGTCACGGTTAAAAATTTCTGATGCTACACACGCAGGCGATGATAAAGTGTGAACAAATTTTTCCGACGCCATTACATGTGGGCGTGGCATGGCGCCAAACTTCGTTCTGATGGTTGTTGGCCATATTTTGGTGGAAAAAAGGGGTCGTAGTTTACCGAACTACCCAGAGGGACTTTGGCCAAATGAGTCGCGGTTAAAATTTCTGATGCTACACACGCAGGCGATGATAAATTGCGGAAAAAAATTCCGACGCCATTAGATGTGGGCGTGGCATGGCGCCAAACTTTGCTCCGAAGGTTTTTTGGCCATATTTTGGTGGAAAAAAAGGGGTCGTAGCTTACTGAACTCTTCCTAGGGACTTAGGCCAAATGAGTCACGGTTAAAAATTTCTGATGCTACACACGCAGGCGATGATAAATTGCGAACAGATTTTTCCGACGCCATTAGATGTGGGCGTGGCATGGCGCCAAACTTCGTTCTGATGGTCGTTGGCCATATTTTGGTGGAAAAAAGGGGTCGTAGTTTACCGAACTACCCCGAGGGACTTTGGCCAAATGAGTCGCGGTTCAAATTTCTGATGCTACACACGCAGGCGATGATAAAGTGCGAACACATTTTTCCGACGCCATTAGATGTGGGCGTGGCATGGCGCCAAACTTCATTCTGATGGTTGTTGGCCATATTTTGGTGGAAAAAAAGGGGTCGTAGCTTACTGAACTCTTCCTAGGGACTTAGGCCAAATGAGTCACGGTTAAAAATTTCTGATGCTACACACGCAGGCGATGATAAAGTGTGAACAAATTTTTCCGACGCCATTACATGTGGGCGTGGCATGGCGCCAAACTTCGTTCTGATGGTTGTTGGCCATATTTTGGTGGAAAAAAGGGGTCGTAGTTTACCGAACTACCCAGAGGGACTTTGGCCAAATGAGTCGCGGTTAAAATTTCTGATGCTACACACGCAGGCGACGATAAATTGCGGAAAAAAATTCCGACGCCATTAGATGTGGGCGTGGCATGGCGCCAAACTTTGCTCCGAAGGTTTTTTGGCCATATTTTGGTGGAAAAAAAGGGGTCGTAGCTTACTGAACTCTTCCTAGGGACTTAGGCCAAATGAGTCACGGTTAAAAATTTCTGATGCTACACACGCAGGCGATGATAAATTGCGAACAGATTTTTCCGACGCCATTAGATGTGGGCGTGGCATGGCGCCAAACTTCGTTCTGATGGTCGTTGGCCATATTTTGGTGGAAAAAAGGGGTCGTAGTTTACCGAACTACCCAGAGGGACTTTGGCCAAATGAGTCGCGGTTAAAATTTCTGATGCTACACACGCAGGCGATGATAAATTGCGAACAGATTTTTCCAACGCCATTAGATGTGGGCGTGGCATGGCGCCAAACTTCATTCTGATGGTTGTTGGCCATATTTTGGTGGAAAAAAAGGGGTCGTAGCTTACTGAACTCTTCCTAGGGACTTAGGCCAAATGAGTCACGGTTAAAAATTTCTGATGCTACACACACAGGCGACGATAAATTGCGAAAAAAAATTCCGACGCCATTAGATGTGGGCGTGGCATGGCGCCAAACTTTGCTCCGAAGGTTTTTTGGCCATATTTTGGTGGAAAAAAAGGGGTCGTAGCTTACTGAACTCTTCCTAGGGACTTAGGCCAAATGAGTCACGGTTAAAAATTTCTGATGCTACACACGCAGGCGATGATAAATTGCGAACAGATTTTTCCGACGCCATTAGATGTGGGCGTGGCATGGCGCCAAACTTCGTTCTGATGGTCGTTGGCCATATTTTGGTGGAAAAAAGGGGTCGTAGTTTACCGAACTACCCAGAGGGACTTTGGCCAAATGAGTCGCGGTTAAAATTTCTGATGCTACACACGCAGGCGATGATAAATTGCGAACAGATTTTTCCAACGCCATTAGATGTGGGCGTGGCATGGCGCCAAACTTCGTTCTGATGGTTGTTGGCCATATTTTGGTGGAAAAAAAGGGGTCGTAGCTTACTGAACTCTTCCTAGGGACTTAGGCCAAATGAGTCACGGTTAAAAATTTCTGATGCTACACACGCAGGCGATGATAAATTGCGAACAGATTTTTCCGACGCCATTAGATGTGGGCGTGGCATGGCGCCAAACTTCGTTCTGATGGTCGTTGGCCATATTTTGGTGGAAAAAAGGGGTCGTAGTTTACCGAACTACCCAGAGGGACTTTGGCCAAATGAGTCGCGGTTAAAATTTCTGATGCTACACACGCAGGCGATGATAAATTGCGAACAGATTTTTCCAACGCCATTAGATGTGGGCGTGGCATGGCGCCAAACTTCGTTCTGATGGTTGTTGGCCATATTTTGGTGGAAAAAAAGGGGTCGTAGCTTACTGAACTCTTCCTAGGGACTTAGGCCAAATGAGTCACGGTTAAAAATTTCTGATGCTACACACACAGGCGATGATAAATTGCGAAAAAAAATTCCGACGCCATTAGATGTGGGCGTGGCATGGCGCCAAACTTCGTTCTGATGGTTGTTGGCCATATTTTGGTGGAAAAAAATGGTCGTAGTTTACCGAACTACCCCGAGGGACTTTGGCCAAATGAGTCGCGGTTCAAATTTCTGATGCTACACACGCAGGCGATGATAAAGTGCGAACAAATTTTTCCGACGCCATTAGATGTGGGCGTGGCATGGCGCCAAACTTCATTCTGATGGTTGTTGGCCATATTTTGGTGGAAAAAAAGGGGTCGTAGCTTACTGAACTCTTCCTAGGGACTTAGGCCAAATGAGTCACGGTTAAAAATTTCTGATGCTACACACGCAGGCGATGATAAAGTGTGAACAAATTTTTCCGACGCCATTACATGTGGGCGTGGCATGGCGCCAAACTTCGTTCTGATGGTTGTTGGCCATATTTTGGTGGAAAAAAGGGGTCGTAGTTTACCGAACTACCCAGAGGGACTTTGGCCAAATGAGTCGCGGTTAAAATTTCTGATGCTACACACGCAGGCGACGATAAATTGCGGAAAAAAATTCCGACGCCATTAGATGTGGGCGTGGCATGGCGCCAAACTTTGCTCCGAAGGTTTTTTGGCCATATTTTGGTGGAAAAAAAGGGGTCGTAGCTTACTGAACTCTTCCTAGGGACTTAGGCCAAATGAGTCACGGTTAAAAATTTCTGATGCTACACACGCAGGCGATGATAAATTGCGAACAGATTTTTCCGACGCCATTAGATGTGGGCGTGGCATGGCGCCAAACTTCGTTCTGATGGTCGTTGGCCATATTTTGGTGGAAAAAAGGGGTCGTAGTTTACCGAACTACCCAGAGGGACTTTGGCCAAATGAGTCGCGGTTAAAATTTCTGATGCTACACACGCAGGCGATGATAAATTGCGAACAGATTTTTCCAACGCCATTAGATGTGGGCGTGGCATGGCGCCAAACTTCGTTCTGATGGTTGTTGGCCATATTTTGGTGGAAAAAAAGGGGTCGTAGCTTACTGAACTCTTCCTAGGGACTTAGGCCAAATGAGTCACGGTTAAAAATTTCTGATGCTACACACGCAGGCGATGATAAATTGCGAACAGATTTTTCCGACGCCATTAGATGTGGGCGTGGCATGGCGCCAAACTTCGTTCTGATGGTCGTTGGCCATATTTTGGTGGAAAAAAGGGGTCGTAGTTTACCGAACTACCCAGAGGGACTTTGGCCAAATGAGTCGCGGTTAAAATTTCTGATGCTACACACGCAGGCGATGATAAATTGCGAACAGATTTTTCCAACGCCGTTAGATGTGGGCGTGGCATGGCGCCAAACTTTGCTCCGAAGGTTTGTTGGCCATATTTTGGTGGAAAAAAAGGGGTCGTAGCTTACTGAACTCTTCCTAGGGACTTAGGCCAAATGAGTCACGGTTAAAAATTTCTGATGCTACACACGCAGGCGATGATAAATTGCGAACAGATTTTTCCGACGCCATTAGATGTGGGCGTGGCATGGCGCCAAACTTCGTTCTGATGGTCGTTGGCCATATTTTGGTGGAAAAAAGGGGTCGTAGTTTACCGAACTACCCAGAGGGACTTTGGCCAAATGAGTCGCGGTTAAAATTTCTGATGCTACACACGCAGGCGATGATAAATTGCGAACAGATTTTTCCAACGCCGTTAGATGTGGGCGTGGCATGGCGCCAAACTTTGCTCCGAAGGTTTGTTGGCCATATTTTGGTGGAAAAAAAGGGGTCGTAGCTTACTGAACTCTTCCTAGGGACTTAGGCCAAATGAGTCACGGTTAAAAATTTCTGATGCTACACACGCAGGCGATGATAAATTGCGAACAGATTTTTCCGACGCCATTAGATGTGGGCGTGGCATGGCGCCAAACTTCGTTCTGATGGTCGTTGGCCATATTTTGGTGGAAAAAAGGGGTCGTAGTTTACCGAACTACCCAGAGGGACTTTGGCCAAATGAGTCGCGGTTAAAATTTCTGATGCTACACACGCAGGCGATGATAAATTGCGAACAGATTTTTCCAACGCCGTTAGATGTGGGCGTGGCATGGCGCCAAACTTTGCTCCGAAGGTTTGTTGGCCATATTTTGGTGGAAAAAAAGGGGTCGTAGCTTACTGAACTCTTCCTAGGGACTTAGGCCAAATGAGTCACGGTTAAAATTTCTGATGCTACACACACAGGCGATGATAAATTGCGAAAAAAAATTCCGACGCCATTAGATGTGGGCGTGGCATGGCGCCAAACTTCGTTCTGATGGTTGTTGGCCATATTTTGGTGGAAAAAAGGGGTCGTAGTTTACCGAACTACCCCGAGGGACTTTGGCCAAATGAGTCGCGGTTCAAATTTCTGATGCTACACACGCAGGCGATGATAAAGTGCGAACAAATTTTTCCGACGCCATTAGATGTGGGCGTGGCATGGCGCCAAACTTCATTCTGATGGTTGTTGGCCATATTTTGGTGGAAAAAAAGGGGTCGTAGCTTACTGAACTCTTCCTAGGGACTTAGGCCAAATGAGTCACGGTTAAAAATTTCTGATGCTACACACACAGGCGATGATAAAGTGTGAACAAATTTTTCCGACGCCATTACATGTGGGCGTGGCATGGCGCCAAACTTCGTTCTGATGGTTGTTGGCCATATTTTGGTGGAAAAAAGGGGTCGTAGTTTACCGAACTACCCAGAGGGACTTTGGCCAAATGAGTCGCGGTTAAAATTTCTGATGCTACACACGCAGGCGACGATAAATTGCGGAAAAAAATTCCGACGCCATTAGATGTGGGCGTGGCATGGCGCCAAACTTTGCTCCGAAGGTTTTTTGGCCATATTTTGGTGGAAAAAAAGGGGTCGTAGCTTACTGAACTCTTCCTTAGGGTCTTAGGCCAAATGAGTCACGGTTAAAAATTTCTGATGCTACACACGCAGGCAATGATAAAGTGCGAACAAATTTTTCCGACGCCATTACATGCGGGCGTGGCATGGCGCCAAACTTTGCTTTGATGGTTCGCCGCAACACATGAAATTGTCGATAACTCGGCTCCACAAGTTCAGATCTTGATTTTATTTGGTAAAAATGATGAGGACGACACCATAAAGTGCCCGATGGGTCGGCACCTGTCCCTACCTACTCGTAATGGGCGGAGCCTAACGGCGAAAACTCGCCAATCTGTCATTTCTGCACTTTAGGTCTGTGTGAACATATCTGATATCGCCGTGTTTACACCTGCAACCATGCAGCTGCCAACACACACACACACACACACACACACACACACACACACACACACACAGAATGATTGGCGTCACAGGAATACATGTGTGCGTCCACTCGTCTCTTTCCTACTTTCTAATTGGCAATTTGTCCTGGTGTGCAGAAATAAGGTCAGAGCGCATCACAAGTGAAGTAAACAGGTTGAAAAAGATGAAACCATAATAAGTATTGAGTCAGTGTCACACTCCTCATTAATTGCCTTCCTTCCTCGCACTCACAAAGTGTGGGCAGCCCACTGTGATATAAAGTGTGGGCAGCCCACTGTGATATAAAGTGTGGGCAGCCCACTGTGATATAAAGTGTGGGCAGCCCACTGTGATATAAAAGGATCCAATCAATTGTTCCTTGTAGAAGAAAATGATCAATATCGATTAGGGAAGGGTGGAAACATTTTCATAGATAGGAAAGTCAATTAAAAGGTCATTTTTACAATGTTTGCACCTTTATCCAGATCTGCACCAGATATAAGCCCACACAAAGCCCTGTGTAAAGTTACCCCCCACTTATTACAAATATTAAAATACCACTGCCATTCATGTGTGCAACATTTGTGCTGTTAAACGTTTTGTTTGTATACATTTATGGTTTTTAAGTAATTCTATAATATTATAAAATGTACTTCCGTGGTCATGTTTCCTCTTACGTCATTGACAGCGATCGAAAGCACTTCGGCTTTGACTGGCCGTCGCTGGAAGGATACTTCGTCTTTGACAACTGCTGGAATCTGAACAAATCCATTATTGTTTTTTTTTTGTACAGGCGCAAAACAGGACAGTCGCGTGCCGGTTAAGGACCCCCGGCAACTTTGTGACTTTATTGGACGCAGCCCCGGAAGTAAATGGGGGTGGGGGGGAGGTTTTTGTAGGGGGGAAGAAATGTTTCCTTTTGAAAGACGAAAGCAGTGATTGGACAAGATTCTTGTTAGCCCCGCCCACTGACTTTGACGTCTGGGGGGGATGTCTGGAACGCTGACGCACATGTTCATAATTACTTAAATCATAAATTAAAGGGATCAATAAATGACTAAATCGTGAAATAATATTAGATCGTTCAAATATTCAATAAACAATTAAATTAATCATAAATATTTATTGAAATCAATCAACTAAATATCCAATACTTTAATCATTAAATGATCAAATCATTATTTGAATCGTTATATAATAATTAAATAAATAATGAAATCGTGAAATATGCTTAGATTATTAATTAAATTAATCAAATAGTTAAAGCAATCATTAATTATTTGAATCATTAAATAATTTGAATCATTAAATAATTATTTGACTCATTAAATTAAATATTACATCATTTAATCAATACTTAAATCAATAAATAATACAAATAATCATTAAACAATTATTTAAATCATTAAATTAAATATTAAATCATTAATTAATGAAATCATTAAATAATAATTTGACTCATTAAATTAAATATTACATCATTGAATCAATACTTAAATTAATCAATAAATAATTAAATTAATCAAACAATTATTTGAATCATTAAATTAAATATTAAATCATTAATTAATGAAATCATTAAATAATAATTTGACTCATTAAATTAAATATTACATCATTGAATCAATACGTAAATTAATCAATAAATAATTAAATTAATCATTAAACAATTATTTGAATCATTAAATTAATTGAATCATTAAATCATGAATTACTTAAATCATTAAATAATTAAATAAATAATTAAATCGTGAAATATGCTTGGATCATTAATTAAATTAAATACAATCATTATTTGGATCATTAAATTAAATATTAAAAAAATAATGTAATCATTACTTGAATCATGAAATAATTAAATTATTAATAACTTAAATCCTTACATAATTAATTAAATTGTAAAATAAATCAATGTAATTTTATGATTAAATAAATTAACGATACATATAAAAAAATGTATTTAATACCAATAATTAATGACACATTTAGCTAATTATTTAAATCTTGTTCAGATTTATTTAACATTTATGTTGAGATTATTTTGTCTCTCCTTCAGTCATGAATGTTATTCCTTTAAGAGTAGTTTTCCTTATTCTTGTCTCCGAGACATCCCCCTCAGCATCAACACATTTGAACAGGTGTACTGTCGCTTTAAGACAGGGGTGTCCAAACTTTTTCCACTGAGGGCCGCACACTGAAAAATCAAAGCACGCGGGGGCCATTTTGACTTTTTCTTCATTTTCAAAACCAATACAATATACTTTTTTTTTTCAGCTTTGGGGCTCGCTCAAGTTAAGTCTTAGGGACCCAGAAGGGGTTCAGTCTTAAAAAAGGTTAAAAAATAAGTCACCCAATTTTTGGGGGCAAAAATACAAAAATATACAATATTTTTCCCAAAAAGATTTTCAAAGTGGAATATTTGATGTGAAGTAATTTGATCCCTAAATAGGTCAATAGTTCATAGCAAAATTGATTTTAATTTATTTATTAAATTTTTTAGCAAAGACAGGTGTTTTTTAATTCCACTAAAATTTTTGGGGATCCAAAAGTGCCCCACTCATAAAATGGTTGTAATTTTTTTTTTTTTACAATCAACACTTAAATCTCTATATCAGCTTCAGATCATATATAGTGTAGTTAGTTTAGTATATTTATAATGACAATCAATATAATAATTAGTATAATTAGTATAAGTATATAATTTGTATGTATTTTTTTTAATAATTTTCATTTTTCGTGGGTTTTTTTGTTTGTTGTATTTGTGTCCTTTTTGTCCTTGAATCAGTCAATAATTCATAGCAACATTGATTTTGACTCATTCATTTTTTTTGAAAAATTTTTTTTTTTTAATGTGTTTTTAGAGTCAACAATGCAACTTTTTTTCTCGTTGCATTTCACCTATTTGTTCTTTTATTCCAAGTTTTAATGTTTTGAAAAAAAAAGTTTTAGTATTTTTAGAATGATGCGGTAAAACATGAGCTGCGGGCCGCAAATGGCCCCCGGGCCACACTTTGGACAGCCCTGCTTTAAGAGAAGTCCCATCTTTTACAGCCTTTACCTGCGACACGGCGTTAAAATAAAGTTCCACAAACATGAACACGCTCACCACACGCAGTCACCGAATGGCCGCACTACACAAAAATGATGAGTTATGTTTCAGGCTAGTGTCAGCTGCAGGTTAAGTTCAAAGTTAAGTTAACTAGATGCCTCAGCACATCCAAGGTGATCCAAAGCATCTATTAAATCTGATGGAATGATTGCACTCACCGGAGATGTCTTGTTGGAAGTGATGCTTCAAATATGTCCTGATCTTGTCACAACAACTTCTTAACATCCACCAAATATTTACTTCTGTCCTTTTTCCTCAATAAATCCAGATTAGTCTTCCCTTTTTTCCTTCTTGCTTGTCTTTTCCAGAGGGATGGAGCTTGTTTTACTTGTACACATGGTGCCAATATTGTTCAGAAGATGATTGGGTCAGCTTCACATTTAATAATAACTCAACACGTTCCAAAATAAAAGCATGACTGTAGCGGTAAGAGGAAACAAACAAGTGATGCAGGAACACAAAAGATGTTGAAGTGCGCATGTGGGAGAAAAAGCTTGAAAAAACAAAACAAAACACATGAACTCCCACCTAATAATACCTGTAATCCCCGACACCTGTGCGTGTGTAACCAACGCTGCACTGCCACCTGTGGACACCTGATGTAATAACATGAAAGTACACATTTAAATTCAAATACAAATACAAATACAAATACAAATAAAATAAAAATAAAAATAAAAATAAAAATAAAAATAAAAATAAAAATAAAAATAAATTAAAAATAAAATTAAAATTAAAATTAAAATTAAAATTAAAATTAAAATTAAAATGAAAGTACGAATGAAAATTTCAATAAGTAGTTTAGCATATGGAGGCGGCGTGCCTGAAGAAGCGCCGGTTTTAGCACAGTTTGGAAGGAAGTACCTTGGAAAAGAGTCGACTGGCCAAAATGAAATTAAAATTAAAATTAAAATTAAAATTAAAATTAAAATTAAAATTAAAATTAAAATTAAAATTAAAATTAAATGAATTTAAAAATGAAAATGAAAAGAAGTAACTTAGCAACGCGAGAGCAAATTAAAAATAAAAATAAAAATAAAAATAAAAATAAAAATAAAAATAAAAATAAAAATAAAAATAAAAATAAAAATAAAAATAAAAATAAAAATAAAAATAAAAATAAAAATAAAAATAAAAATAAAAATAAAATAAAATAAAAAATAAAAATAAAAATGAAAATAAAAATAAAAATAAAAATAAAAATAAAAATAAAAATAAAAATAAAAATAAAAATAAAAATAAAAATAAAAATAAAAATAAAAATAAAAATAAAAATAAAAAAAATAAAATAAAATTTAAAAATTAAAATTAAAATTAAAATTACAATTAAAATTAAAAATGAAAATGGTAAATGGGTCGTACTTGTATAGCGCTTTTCTACCTTTTTTAAGGAACTCAAAGCGCTTTGACACTATTTTCCACATTCACCCATTCACACACACACATTCACACATTCCCACACTGATGGCGGGAAAATGAAAATAAGTAGCTTAGCAACGCGAGAGCAAATGTAGGCAGTGGGCCTGAAGAAGCAGCCAGTTTTAGCACAGCTTAAATGCAACCTGGCAAAGGAAGCACCTTGGAAAAGAGTCCATCCATCAATTTTTTACCGCTTGTCTCTTTCGGGATCGCGGGGGGTGCTGGAGCCTATCCCAGCTGCATTCAGGCGGAAGGCGGGGTACACCGTGGACAAGTCACCATCTCATCACAGGGTCAACACAGATAGACAACATTCACACTCACATTCACACACTAGGGACCATTTAGTCAACTGGCCAAAAATTAATTTAAAATTTAAATTTAAATTTAAATATAAATTTAAATATGAATTTAAATATAAATTTAAATATAAATTTAAATATAAATTTAAATTTAAATGATAAACAAAATACAACTAAACTAAATAAAAATTGAAAAACTTTTGAAAATCAAAAACAAATTTAAAAAATTATTATTATTATTTAAATAAATATATTGATAATATTAATAAAAAATGTATGAAAATAAATAAAAAGTTAAAATAAAATAAATTAAAATAAACATTAAAGAACATTTTCAATAAAAATATATTTAAAATATTTTAATATCCATCCATCCATTTTCTTTCGCTTATCTGAGGTGGGGTCGCGGGGGCAGCAGCCTAAGCAGAGGAGTCCAGACTTCCCTCTCCCCAGCCACTTCGTCCAGCTCCTCCCAGGGGATCCCGAGGCGTTCCCAGGCCAGCTGGGAGACATAGTCTTCCCAACGTGTCCTAGGTCTTCCCTGTGGCCTCCTACCGGTCGGAGGTGCCCTAAACACAGGCTTGTACCCGTGATCTTGTCCTTTGGTCATAACCCAAAGCTATTTAAATAAACAAATAATAAAATAATATTGTCAATATTGATGAAAAAATTAAAGGACGATCAAATAAATAAACAAATAATAATAAAGATTAAAATAAATTAATATAAAATAAAATAAAATAAAAATGTGGGGGAAAAAACGTATAAAATATAAATATATTTTCAAAAAAATTACAAAGAAAAGAAAAAAAGGGGGAAAAAGGACAATATTGACACCTACACTATAGAAAAAAAGGAATGCAGCAACAACAACAAAAAACTCTGAACTTCAGTCCGCTACCCAAATATTGTCAACTAACACTAAACTGTCCCTAGTGTGTGAATGTTATCTGTGTTGGACACTTGTCCAGGGTGCAGCTGGGATAGGCTCCAGCCACCCCGAGAGGGACAAGCGGTAGAAAATGTATGGGTGGACGGATCTTTTCTACTCGACCTCCCTGTCTTAATGATAATGACTTCTATTTGTGGCTGCATGTGCTGACAGCTTACTAGAATATTTACAATTAGTAAATACAAAAAAGCATATGAAGGCGGTTCATTATCAAAATTAATTATCAAATAATAATGGACACTTTAAACCTACTGGTTAGAGTGTCCGCCCTGAGATGGGTAGGTTGTGAGTTCAAACCCCGGCCGAGTCATACCAAAGACTATAAAAATGGGAGCCATTACCTCCCTGCTTGGCACTCAGGATCAAGGCTTGGAATTGGGGGTTAAATCACCAAAAATGATTCCCGGGCGCGGCCACCGCTGCTGCTCACTGCTCCCCTCACCTCCCAGGGGGTGGACAAGGGGATGGGTCAAATGCAGAGGACAAATTTCACCACACCTAGTGTATGTGTGACTATCATTAACTTTACTACGAATAATATAAATAATAATAATAATAATAATTATAACAATAATAATTGTTATTATTATTATAATTAGATCGTTCCTGCTCAAAAGCCACTTATAACAATTGTAATATCATTCATTCATCAATTATCATTATTTTAGTTATCATAAGCCTCCCCAAACGGGACAAGCGGTAGAAAATGGATGGATGGATTTTCAAATATGAAAGTAATAATAATAATAACAATAATAATAATAATATAATTGTTATTATTGTAATCAGATATTTCCTGCTCAAAATCCACTTATAACAATTGTAATATTATTAATTCATCAATTATCATTATTTTAGTTATTATATTTTCAAATATGAAAGTTGAGGACTTTAAGAGAGCTTCTGAATTCGTTTAGTTTACCTCTGCTGCCATCTAGTGAGTTATATACAAACTACAAGTGCCCAAAAGCCACTTATAACAATTGTAATATCATTCATTCATCAATTATCATTCTTTTAGTTATTATAAGCTGAAATAGGCTCCAGCACGCCCTGCCTCCCCGAACGGGACAAGCGGTAAAAAATGGATGGATGGATTTTCAAATATGAAAGTAATAATAATAATGACAATAATAATTATTATTATTAATATTATTGTAATTAGATATTTCCTGCTCAAAATCCACTTATAACAATTGTAGTATAATAAATTCATCAATTATCATTATTTTAGTTATTATATTTTCAAATATGAAAGTTGAGGACTTTAAGAGAGCTTCTGTATTCGTTTTAGCACAGCTTGGAAGGAAGAACCTTGGAAAAGAGTCGACTGGCCAAAATTAAAATTAAAATTAAAATTAAAATTAAAACTAAAATTAAAATTAAAATTAAAATTAAAATTAAAATTAAAGTCCAAATGAAAATTTAATAAGTAGTATTTCCTGCTCAAAATCCAATTATAACAAATTTAATATCATTAAATCATCAATTATCATTATTTTAGTTATTATATTTTCAAATATGAAAGTTGAAGACTTTAAGAGAGCTTCTGTATTCGTTTTAGCACAGCTTGGAAGGAAGAACCTTGGAAAAGAGTCGACTGGCCAAAATTAAATTAAAATTAAAATTAAAATTAAAATTAAAATTGAAATTAAAATTAAAATTACAATTAAAATTAAAATTTAATTAACACTAACATTTAAATTTAAATTTAAATTCAAACAAAAACAAAAACAAAACAAAAAAACAAAAAAATAAAATCAAATTAAAATTAAAATGAACATTAAAAATGTAATTAAAATTAAAATTAAAATTAAAATTGAAATTAAAATTAAAATTTTAATAAGTAGTATTTCCTGCTCAAAATCCAATTATAACAATTGTAATATCACTAATTCATCAATTATCATTATTTTAGTTACTATATTTTCAAATATGAAAGTTGGGGACTTTAAGAGAGCTTCTGTATTCGTTTAGTTGACCTTTGCTGCCATCTAGTGAGTTATATACAAACTACAAGTGCCCAAAAGCCACTTATAACAATTGTAATATCATTCATTCACCAATTATCATTCTTTTAGTTATTATATTTTCAAATATGAAAGTTGAGGACTTTAAGAGAGCTTCTGTATTCGTTTTAGCACAGCTTGGAAGGAAGAACCTTGGAAAAGAGTCGACTGGCCAAAATTAAATTAAAATTAAAATTAAAATTAAAATTAAAATTAAAATTAAAATTAAAATTAAAATTGAAATTAAAATTAAAATTAAAATTTAATTAACACTAACATTTAAATTTAAATTTAAATTTAAACAAAAACAAAAACAAAACAAAAAAACAAAAAAATAAAATCAAATTAAAATTAAAATGAACATTAAAAATGTAATTAAAATTAAAATTAAAATTAAAATTAAAATTCTAATAAGTAGTATTTCCTGCTCAAAATCCAATTATAACAATTGTAATATCATTAATTCATCAATTATCATTATTTTAGTTACTATATTTTCAAATATGAAAGTTGGGGACTTTAAGAGAGCTTCTGTATTCGTTTAGTTGACCTTTGCTGCCATCTAGTGAGTTATATACAAACTACAAGTGCCCAAAAGCCACTTATAACAATTGTAATATCATTCATTCATCAATTATCATTCTTTTAGTTATTATATTTTCAAATATGAAAGTTGAGGACTTTAAGAGAGCTTCTGTATTCGTTTTAGCACAGCTTGGAAGGAAGAACCTTGGAAAAGAGTCGATTGGCCAAAATTAAATTAAAATTAAAATTAAAATTAAAATTAAAATTAAAATTAAAATTAAAATTAAAATTAAAATTAAAATTAAAATTAAAATTAAAATTTTAATAAGTAGTATTTCCTGCTCAAAATCCAATTATAACAATTGTAATATCATTAATTCATCAATTATCATTATTTTACTTATTATATTTTCAAATATGAAAGTTGAGGACTTTAAGAGAGCTTCTGTATTCTTTTTAGCACAGCTTGGAAGGAAGAACCTTGGAAAAGAGTCGACTGGCCAAAATTAAATTAAAATCAAAATTAAAATTAAAATTAAAATTAAAATTAAAATTAAAATTTAAATTTAAATTTAAATTCTAATAAGTAGTATTTCCTTTTCAAACTCCAATTATAACAATTGTAATATCATTAATTCATCAATTATCATTATTTTAGTTATTATATTTTCAAATATGAAAGTTGAGGACTTTAAAAGAGCTTCTGTATTCGTTTAGTTGACCTTTGCTGCCATCTAGTGAGTTATATACAAACTACAAGTGCCCAAAAGCCACTTATAACAATTGTAATGTCATTCATTCATCAATTATCATTCTTTTAGTTATTATAAGCTGAGATAGGCTCCAGCACCCCCTGCCTCCCCGAACGGGACAAGCGGTAGAAATGGATGGATGGATTTTCAAATATGAAAGTAATAATAATAATAACAATAATAATAATAATATAATTGTTATTATTGTAATCAGATATTTCCTGCTCAAAATCCACTTATAACAATTGTTATATTATTAATTCATCAATTATCATTATTTTAGTTATTATATTTTCAAATATGAAAGTTGAGAACTGTAAGAGAGCTTCTGTATTCGTTTAGTTGACCTTTGCTGCCATCTAGTGAGTTATATACAAACTACAAGTGCCCAAAAGCCACTTATAACAATTGTAATATCATTCATTCATCAATTATCATTCTTTTAGTTATTATAAGCTGAGATAGGCTCCAGCACCCCCTGCCTCCCCGAACGGGACAAGCGGTAGAAAATGGATGGATGGATTTTCAAATATGAAAGTAATAATAATAATGACAATAATAATTATTATTATTAATATTATTGTAATTACATATTTCCTGCTCAAAATCCACTTATAACAATTGTAATATAATAAATTCATCAATTATCATTATTTTAGTTATTATATTTTCAAATATGAAAGTTGAGGACTTTAAGAGAGTTTCTGTATTCGTTTTAGCACAGCTTGGAAGGAAGAACCTTGGAAAAGAGTCGACTGGCCAAAATTAAAATTAAAATTAAAACTAAAATTAAAATTAAAATTAAAATTAAAATTAAAATTAAAATTAAAATTAAAATTAAAATTAAAATTAAAGTCCAAATGAAAATTTAATAAGTAGTATTTCCTGCTCAAAATCCAATTATAACAAATTTAATATCATTAAATCATCAATTATCATTATTTTAGTTATTATATTTTCAAATATGAAAGTTGAGGACTTTAAGAGAGCTTCTGTATTCGTTTTAGCACAGCTTGGAAGGAAGAACCTTGGAAAAGAGTCGACTGGCCAAAATTAAATTAAAATTAAAATTAAAATTAAAATTAAAATTAAAATTAAAATTAAAATTAAAATTAAAATTAAAATTAAAATTACAATTAAAATTGAAATTAAAATTAAAATTAAAATTAAAATTAAAATTTAATTAACACTAACATTTAAATTTAAATTTAAATTTAAACAAAAACAAAAACAAAACAAAAAAACATTAAAAATGTAATTAAAATTAAAATTAAAATTAAAATTAAAATTAAAATTAAAATTTTAATAAGTAGTATTTCCTGCTCAAAATCCAATTATAACAATTGTAATATCATTCATTCATCAATTATCATTATTTTAGTTACTATATTTTCAAATATGAAAGTTGGGGACTTTAAGAGAGCTTCTGTATTCGTTTAGTTGACCTTTGCTGCCATCTAGTGAGTTATATACAAACTACAAGTGCCCAAAAGCCACTTATAACAATTGTAATATCATTCATTCATCAATTATCATTCTTTTAGTTATTATATTTTCAAATATGAAAGTTGAGGACTTTAAGAGAGCTTCTGTATTCGTTTTAGCACAGCTTGGAAGGAAGAACCTTGGAAAAGAGTCGATTGGCCAAAATTAAATTAAAATTAAAATTAAAATTAAAATTAAAACTAAAATTAAAATTAAAATTAAAATTAAAATTAAAATCAAAATTAAAATTAAAATTAAAATTAAAATTTTAATAAGTAGTATTTCCTGCTCAAAATCCAATTATAACAATTGTAATATCATTAATTCATCAATTATCATTATTTTAGTTATTATATTTTCAAATATGAAAGTTGAGGACTTTAAGAGAGCTTCTGTATTCGTTTTAGCACAGCTTGGAAGGAAGAACCTTGGAAAAGAGTCGACTGGCCAAAATTAAATTAAAATCAAAATTAAAATTAAAATTAAAATTAAAATTAAAATTAAAATTAAAATTAAAATTAAAATTAAAATTAAAATTAAAATTAAAATTTTAATAAGTAGTATTTCCTTTTCAAACTCCAATTATAACAATTTTAATATCATTAATTCATCAATTATCATTATTTTAGCTATTATATTTTCAAATATGAAAGTTGAGGACTTTAAGAGAGCTTCTGTATTCGTTTAGTTGACCTTTGCTGCCATCTAGTGAGTTATATACAAACTACAAGTGCTCAAAAGCCACTTATAACAATTGTAATATCATTAATTCATCAATCATCATTCTTTTAGTTATTATATTTTCAAATATGAAAGTTGAGGACTTTAAGAGAGCTTCTGTATTCGTTCTAGCATAGCTTGGAAGGAAGAACCTTGGAAAGGAGTCGACTGGCCAAAATTAAAATTAAAATTAGAATTGAAATTAAAATTAAAATTAAAATTAAAATTAAAATTAAAATTAAAATTAAAATTAAAATTAAAATTAAAATTAAAATTAAAATTAAAATTAAAATGTAATTAACACTAGCATTTAAATTTAAATTCAAACAAAAACAAAAACAAAACAAAAAAACAAAAAAATCAAATCAAATTGAAATTAAAATGAACATTAAAATTTAATTAAAATTAAAATTAAAATTTTAATATGTAGTATTTCCTGCTCAAAATCCACTTATAACAATTGTAATATCATTAATTCATCAATTATCATTATTTTAGTTATTATATTTTCAAATATGAAAGTTGAGAACTGTAAGAGAGCTTCTGTATTCGTTTAGTTGACCTTTGCTGCCATCTAGTGAGTTATATACAAACTACAAGTGCCCAAAAGCCACTTATAACAATTGTAATATCATTCATTCATCAATTATCATTCTTTTAGTTATTATATTTTCAAATATGAAAGTTGAGGACTTGAAGAGAGCTTCTGTATTCGTTTTAGCACAGCTTGGAAGGAAGAACCTTGGAAAGGAGTCGACTGGCCAAAATTAAATTAAAATTAAAATTAAAATTGAAATTAAAATTAAAATTAAAATTAAAATTAAAATTAAAATTAAAATTAAAATTAAAATTAAAATTAAAATTAAAATTAAAATTTAATTAACACTAACATTTAAATTTAAATTTAAACAAAAACAAAAACAAAACAAACAAAAAAATCAAATCAAATTGAAATTAGAATGAACATTAAAATTTAATTAAAATTAAAATTAAAATTAAAATTTTAATATGTAGTATTTCCTGCTCAAAATCCAATTATAACAATTGTAATATCATTAATTCATCAATTATCATTATTTTAGTTATTATATTTTCAAATATGAAAGTTGAGGACTTTAAAAGAGCTTCTGTATTCGTTTAGTTGACCTTTGCTGCCATCTAGTGAGTTATATACAAACTACAAGTGCCCAAAAGCCACTTATAACAATTGTAATATCATTCATTCATCAATTATCATTCTTTTAGTTATTATAAGCTGAGATAGGCTCCAGCACCTCCTGCCTCCCCGAACGGGACAAGCGGTAGAAATGGATGGATGGATTTTCAAATATGAAAGTAATAATAATAATAACAATAATAATAATAATATAATTGTTATTATTGTAATCAGATATTTCCTGCTCAAAATCCACTTATAACAATTGTTATATTATTAATTCATCAATTATCATTATTTTAGAAGTTGAGAACTGTAAGAGAGCTTCTGTATTCGTTTAGTTGACCTTTGCTGCCATCTAGTGAGTTATATACAAACTACAAGTGCCCAAAAGCCACTTATAACAATTGTAATATCATTCATTCATCAATTAT
Source organism: Entelurus aequoreus (assembly GCF_033978785.1). Lineage (NCBI taxonomy): Eukaryota > Metazoa > Chordata > Actinopteri > Syngnathiformes > Syngnathidae > Entelurus > Entelurus aequoreus. The sequence goes on from NC_084758.1 coordinate 3,116,314, forward strand.
CATTCTTTTAGTTATTATAAGCTGAGATAGGCTCCAGCACCCCCTGCCTCCCCGAACGGGACAAGCGGTAGAAAATGGATGGATGGATTTTCAAATATGAAAGTAATAATAATAATGACAATAATAATAATTATTATTATAATTATTATTATTATTATTGTAATTAGATATTTCCTGCTCAAAATCCACTTATAACAATTGTAATATCATAAATTCATCAATTATCATTATTTTAGTTATTATATTTTCAAATATGAAAGTTGAGGACTTTAAGAGAGCTTCTGTATTCGTTTTAGCACAGCTTGGAAGGAAGAACCTTGGAAAAGAGTCGACTGGCCAAAATTAAATTAAAATCCAAATTAAAATTAAAATTAAAATTAAAATTAAAATTAAAATTAAAATTAAAATTAAAATTAAAATTAAAATTAAAATTTAATTAACACTAACATTTACATTTAAATTTAAATTCAAACAAAAACAAAAACAAAACAAAAAAACAAAAAAATAAAATCAAATTAAAATTAAAATGAACATTAAAAATGTAATTAAAATTAAAATTAAAATTAAAATTAAAATTTTAATAAGTAGTATTTCCTGCTCAAAATCCAATTATAACAATTGTAATATCATTAATTCATCAATTATCATTATTTTAGTTACTATATTTTCAAATATGAAAGTTGAGGACTTTAAGAGAGCTTCTGTATTCGTTTTAGCACAGCTTGGAAGGAAGAACCTTGGAAAAGAGTCGACTGGCCAAAATCAAATTAAAATCAAAATTAAAATTAAAATTAAAATTAAAATTAAAATTAAAATTAAAATTAAAATTAAAATTAAAATTAAAATTAAAATTAAAATTAAATTTAAAATTTTAATAAGTAGTATTTCCTGCTCAAAATCCAATTATAACAATTGTAATATCATTAATTCATCAATTATCATTATTTTAGTTATTATATTTTCAAATATGAAAGTTGAGGACTTTAAGAGAGCTTCTGTATTCGTTTAGTTGACCTTTGCTGCCATCTAGTGAGTTATATACAAACTACAAGTGCCCAAAAGCCACTTATAACAATTGTAATATCATTAATTCATTAATTATCATTATTTTAGTTATCATATTTTCAAATATTAAAGTTGAGGACTTTAAGAGAGCTTCTGTATTCGTTTTAGCACAGCTTGGAAGGAAGAACCTTGGAAAAGAGTCGACTGGCCAAAATTAAATTAAAATCAAAATTAAAATTAAAATTAAAATTAAAATTAAAATTAAAATTAAAATTAAAATTAAATTTAAAATTTTAATACAGGGGTGGGCAATTAATTTTCACCGGGGGCCGCATAAGCAACCCGAGCACTGCTGGAGGGCCACACGACAATATTTCAATTAAATTTTGCTCAATATTATTTTTGATATACCATAAGATAAATAATAATGATGATAATAATTAATAATAATAATAATAATAATAATTTCATTTAACCTAACTTAACTTTATACAAAAGCAGATTGCTTTTTAAGGTCACTTTATCCTGCATTATCCAACATTTTTCCCCATCAGATTTGGACAACCATCTGTTGTTAAAAATAGTTTTTAATCATATCTATTCTATATTGTTTTTTATATTGGTTTTATATGTAATTGTTTTTTTCTTTTTATTCAGTCATTGGTGGAGCTAAGGATAATATTTGAATATTGTTTGTAATATTGTTGTGCAGCACTTTGGAAACATTTTGTTGTTTAAATGTGCTATATAAATAAAGTGGATTGGATTGTCACACCTGCCAGCTTGTCCCAACACGCATTTACCTCTGTGAACAAGTCATTACCTGTGCTTGTCTCTTTAATTGACTGCATCAGAGCTCTCATCCAAAGTTAGCGAAAAACAGTCCATGTCTCCGGGCATTATCAGCGCAACAAAGTCCAATAAGCACTCCTTAATAAACTCTCCGTCAGAAAACGCCTTACTTTTTCTGGCGCTTTTGTGAGAAATGACGAAACTTGTCCTGACGGCTGCATCTCTGGGGGTGTGAAATATGGCACAAAGTCCTTGTTGGCTTTGCAGTTTTACCATCAACGCATCAGCCTCCCTTGCGCGCGCTTCATCAGACACATCCCGGTATTTTCCCTCGTGTTTCTTCGTGTAGTGGCGATTAAAATGATATTTAAACACAGCAACCTGTGTACCACACATTAAGCACACGGCTTTACCATTAATTTATGTAAAGAAATACTTGGCAGTCCATCTCTTGTTGGAAACACGCCATTCCTCATCAACTTTTCTTTTTTTAACGTCTCATCACTTGTCTCTATGCACCTTCCCTCACAGGTTCCCCCCGGACATACGGCATAAATAACACATTTCAAAATAAAAGCAGCACAGTTGTATTGCGCGCACGACATAGATGTTTTTTAAACTTTATTTTGTAATTTGTAATTGCGCCGTTCAATTCACTCACAATCGCACACGCGCATACGTCCACACGGAAGTAATACAAATAACGCTTTTCAAAACAAAAGCAGCACTGTTGTATTGCACACTCGACATAGATACTTTTTTAAATTTATTTTGTAATTTATGATTGGCCTCACGCGGGCCGGACAGGGATGCGCAAAGGGCCGGATGCGGCCCGCGGGCCGTACAATGCCCAGGTCTGTTTTAATAAGTAGTATTTCCTGCTCAAAATCCAATTATAACAATTGTAATATCATTAATTCATCAATTATCATTATTTTAGTTATTATATTTTCAAATATGAAAGTTGAGGACTTTAAGAGAGCTTCTGTATTCGTTTAGTTGACCTTTGCTGCCATCTAGTGAGTTATATACAAACTACAAGTGCCCAAAAGCCACTTATAACAATTGTAATATCATTCATTCATCAATTATCATTATTTTAGTTATTATATTTTCAAATATGAAAGTTGAGGACTTTAAGAGAGCTTCTGTATTCGTTTTAGCACAGTTTGGAAGGAAAAACCTTGGAAAAGAGTCGACTGGTCAAAATAAAAATAAAATTAAAATTAAAATTAAAATTAAAATTTAATTAACACTAAAATTTAAATTTAAATTTAAATTAAAATTAAAATTAAAATTTAAATTTAAATTTAAATTTAAATTTAAATTTAAATTTAAACAAAAACAAAAACAAAAACAAAACAAAAACAAAAAAACAAAAAACAAAAAAAAAATCAAATCAAATTAAAATTAAAATAAACATTAAATATTTAATTAAAATTAAAATTAAAATTAAAATTAAAATTAAAATTAAAATTAAAATTAAAATTAAAATTAAAATTAAAATTAAAATTTTAATAAGTAGTATTTCCTTCTCAAAATCCAATTATAACCATTTTAATATCATTAATTCATCAATTATCATTATTTTAGTTATTATATTTTCAAATATGAAAGTTGAGGACTTTAAGAGAGCTTCTGTATTCGTTTAGTTGACCTTTGCTGCCATCTAGTGAGTTATATACAAACTACAAGTGCCCAAAAGCCACTTATAACAATTGTAATATCATTCATTCAGCAATTATCATTCTTTTAGTTATTATAAGCTGAGATATGCTCCAGCACCCCCTGCCTCCCCAAATGGGACAAACGGTAGAAAATGGATGGATGGATTTTCAAATATGAAAGTAATAATAATAACAATAATTATTATTATTATAATCATTATTATAATTAGACATTTCCTGCTCAAAATCCACTTATAACAATTTTAATATCATTAATTCAGCAATTATCATTATTTTAGTTATTATATTTTCAAATATGAAAGTTGAGAACTTTAAAGGCCTACTGAAATGAATTAGCAGATCCATTCTATGTGTCATACTTGATCATTTTGCAATATTGCCATATTTTTGCTGAAAGGATTTAGTATAGAACAACGACGATAAAGTTCGCAACTTTTGGTCTCTGATTAAAAAAAAGCCTTGCCCCTACCGGAAGTAGCGTGACGTAGTCAATTGTTCGCCTCTTCATATTTTCCTATTGTTTTCAACGCAGCTAGAGCGATTCGGACCGAGAAAGCGACGATTACCCCATTAATTTGAGCGAGGATGAAAGATTCGTGGATGAGGAACATGAAAGTGAAGGACAAGCGTGCAGTGCAGAATGTATCTTTTTTCGCTCTGACCGTAACTTAGGTACAAGCTGGCTCATTGGATTCCACACTCTCTCCTTTTTCTATTGTGGATCACGGATTTGTATTTTAAACCACCTGGGATACTATATCCTCTTGAAAATGAGAGTCGAGAACGCGAAATGGACATTCACAGTGACTTTTATCTCCACGACAATACATCGGCGAAGCTCTTTAGCTACTGAGCTAACGTGATAGCATCTGGCTCAAATGCAGATAGAAACAAAATAAATAAATTGAATTACTTAATTAAATTTAAATTTAATTTTGGCCAGTCGACTTTTTTCCAAGGTTCTTCCTTCCAAGCTGTGCTAAAACGAATACAGAAGCTCTCTTAAAGTCCTCAACTTTCATATTTGAAAATATAATAACTAAATGAATGATAATTGATGAATGAATGATATTACAATTGTTATAAGTGGCTTTTGGGCACTTGTAGTTTGTATATAACTCACTAGATGGCAGCAAAGGTCAACTAAACGAATACAGAAGCTCTCTTAAAGTCCTCAACTTTCATATTTGAAAATATAATAACTAAAAGAATGATAATTGCTGAATTAATGATATTACAATTGTTATAAGTGGCTTTTGAGCAGGAAATATCTAATTTTAATAATAATAATAATTATTATTTTTGTTATTATTATTATTATTACTTTCATATTTGAAAATCCATCCATCCATTTTCTACCGCTTGTCCCGTTCGGGGAGGCAGGGGGTGCTGGAGCCTATCTCAGCTTATAATAACTAAAAGAATGATAATTGATGAATGAATGATATTACAATTGTTATAAGTGGCTTTTGGGCACTTGTAGTTTGTATATAACTCACTAGATGGCAGCAGAGGTCAACTAAACGAATACAGAAGCTCTCTATAGTCTTAACTTTCATATTCTTAAAATATAATAACAAAAAGAATGATGATTGCTGAATTAATGATATTACAATTGTTATAAGTGGCTTTTGAGCAGGAAATATCTAATTTTAATAACAATAATAGTAATTATTATTATTGTTATTATTATTATTATTATTACTTTCATATTTGAAAATCCATCCATCCATTTCCTACCGCTTGTCTCGTTTGATGAATTAATGATATTACATTTGTTATAATTGGATTTTGAGCAGGAAATACTACTTGTTAAAATTTTAATTTGGACTTTAATTTTAATTTTAATTTTTTTTTTAATTTTAATTTTAATTTTAATTTTAATTTTAATTTTAATTTTAATTTTAATTTTAATTTTAATTTTAATTTTAGTTTTAGGTTTGTTTTAATTTTAATTTACATTTTAATGTTATTTTTAATTTTAATTTTAATTTTAATTTTAATTTTAATTTTAATTTTAATTTTAATTTTAATTTTAATTTTAATTTTAATTTTAATTTTAATTAATTTTGGCCAGTCGACTCTTTTCCAAGATTCTTCCTTCCAAGCTGTGCTAAAACCGGCGCTTCTTCAGGCACGCCGCCTACATTTGCTAAGCTACTTATTTAAATTTTAATTTTAATTTTAATTTTAATTTTAATTTTAATTTTAATTTTAATTTTAATTTTGGCCAGTTGACTCTTTTCCAAGGTTCTTCCTTCCAAGCTGTGCTAAAATCGGCGCTTCTTCAGGCACGTCGCCTATATTTGCTAAGCTACTTATTTAAATTTTCATTAGGACTTTAATTTTAATTTTAAATTTAATTTTAAATTTAATTTTAAATTTAATTTTAAATTTAATTTTAAATCTAATTTTAAATTTAATTTTAAATTTTATTTTAAATTTTATTTTAATTTTATTTTAAATTTCAAATTGTAAATTTTACATTTAAAATTTAAAATTTAAAGTTTAAAATGTATTTTTAATTTTAATTTTAATTTTAATTTAATTTGACTATTAATTTTAATTTTAATTTTAGTTGTTTTTTTAAATTGATGAATTAATGATATTACAATTGTTATAAGGGGCTTTTGAGCAGGAAATATCTAATTTTAATAATATTAATAATTATTATTATTGTTATTATTATTATTATTACTTTCATATTTGAAAATCCATCCATCCATTTTCTACCGCTTGTCCCGTTCGGGGAGGCAGGGGGTGCTGGAGCCTATCTCAGCTTATAATAACTAAAAGAATGATAATTGATGAATGAATGATATTACAATTGTTATAAGTGGCTTTTGGGCACTTGTAGTTTGTATATAACTCACCAGATGGCAGCAAAGGTCAACTAAACGAATACAGAAGCTCTTTTAAAGTCCTCAACTTTCATATTTGAAAATATAATAACTAAAAGAATGATAATTGATAAATTAATGATATTACAATTGTTATACGTGGATTTTGAGCAGGAAATATCTAATTACAATAATAATAATAATTATTATTATTATTGTTATTATTATTATTACTTTCATATTTGGAAATCCATCCATCCATTTTCTACCGCTTGTCCCGTTCGGGGAGGCAGGGGGTGCTGGAGCCTATCTCAGCTTATTTTTTATTTAGCCTTTATTTAACCAGATAATATCCCATTGAGATCAAAGATCTCTTTTCCAAGGGAGACCTGGCGAAGAGGGCAGCAGCAAGGTTACATTAAAAAACAGTAAACAACACATAAAACATCACATTTACAATATTAAAACTTGCTCACATAACACATGTGCATACAGACAAGGTAGACTGCAATCCTTTCACAGAAGCTTTAAACTCATTCAATGTAACAGCTTATAATAACTAAAACAATGATAATTGATGAATGAATGATATTACAATTGTTATAAGTGGCTTTTGGATTTCGAGCAGGAAATACAACTTATTAAAATTTTCATTTGGACTTTAATTTTAATTTTAATTTTAATTTTAATTTTAATTTTAATTTTAATTTTAATTTTAATTTTAATTTTAATTTTAATTTTAATTTTAATTTTAATTTTGGCCAGTCGACTCTTTTCCAAGATTCTTCCTTCCAAGCTGTGCTAAAACCGGCGCTTCTTCAGGCACGTCGCCTATATTTGCTAAGCTACTTATTTAAATTTTCATTAGGACTTTAATTTTAATTTTAAATTTAATTTTAAATTTAATTTTAAATCTAATTTTAAATTTAATTAAAAATTTTATTTTAATTTTATTTTAAATTTCAAATTGTAAATTTTACATTTAAAATTTAAAATTTAAAGTTTAAAATGTATTTTTAATTTTAATTTTAATTTTAATTTTAATTTTAATTTAATTTGACTATTAATTTTAATTTTAATTTTAGTTTTTTTTTTAAATTGATGAATTAATGATATTACAATTGTTATAAGGGGCTTTTGAGCAGGAAATATCTAATTTTAATAATATTAATAATTATTATTATTGTTATTATTATTATTATTACTTTCATATTTGAAAATCCATCCATCCATTTTCTACCGCTTGTCCCGTTCGGGGAGGCAGGGGGTGCTGGAGCCTATCTCAGCTTATAATAACTAAAAGAATGATAATTGATGAATGAATGATATTACAATTGTTATAAGTGGCTTTTGAGCACTTGTAGTTTGTATATAACTCACTAGATGGCAGCAAAGGTCAACTAAACGAATACAGAAGCTCTTTTAAAGTCCTCAACTTTCACATTTGAAAATATAATAACTAAAAGAATGATAATTGATAAATTAATGATATTACAATTGTTATACGTGGATTTTGAGCAGGAAATATCTAATTACAATAATAATAATAATTATTATTATTATTGTTATTATTATTATTACTTTCATATTTGGAAATCCATCCATCCATTTTCTACCGCTTGTCCCGTTCGGGGAGGCAGGGGGTGCTGGAGCCTATCTCAGCTTATTTTTTATTTAGCCTTTATTTAACCAGATAATATCCCATTGAGATCAAAGATCTCTTTTCCAAGGGAGACCTGGCGAAGAGGGCAGCAGCAAGGTTACATTAAAAAACAGTAAACAACACATAAAACATCACATTTACAATATTAAAACTTGCTCACATTACACATGTGCATACAGACAAGGTAGACTGCAATCCTTTCACAGAAGCTTTAAACTCATTCAATGTAACAGCTTATAATAACTAAAACAATGATAATTGATGAATGAATGATATTACAATTGTTATAAGTGGCTTTTGGGCACTTGTAGTTTGTATATAACTCACTAGATGGCAGCAAAGGTCAACTAAACGAATACAGAAGCTCTCTTAAAGTCCTCAACTTTCATATTTGAAAATATAATAACTAAAATAATGAAAATTGATGAATGAATGATATTACAATTGTTATAAGTGGCTTTTGAGCAGGAAATATCTAATTTTAATAATAATTATTATTATTATTTTTGTTATTATTATTACCGTATTATTACTTTCATATTTGAAAATCCATCCATCCATTTTCTACCGCTTGTCCCGTTCGGGGAGGCAGGGGGTGCTGGAGCCTATCTCAGCTTATAATAACTAAAAGAATGATAATTGATGAATGAATGATATTACAATTGTTATAAGTGGCTTTTGGGCACTTGTAGTTTGTATATAACTCACTAGATGGCAGCAAAGGTCAACTAAACGAATACAGAAGCTCTTTTAAAGTCCTCAACTTTCATATTTGAAAATATAATAACTAAAATAATGAAAATTAATGAATGAATGATATTACAATTGTTATAAGTGGCTTTTGGATTTCGAGCAGGAAATACAACTTATTAAAATTTTCATTTGGACTTTAATTTTAATTTTAATTTTAATTTTAATTTTAATTTTAATTTTAATTTTAATTTTAATTTTAATTTTAATTTTAATTTTAATTTTAATTTTAATTTTGGCCAGTCGACTCTTTTCCAAGATTCTTCCTTCCAAGCTGTGCTAAAACCGGCGCTTCTTCAGGCACGTCGCCTATATTTGCTAAGCTACTTATTTAAATTTTCATTAGGACTTTAATTTTAATTTTAAATTTAATTTTAAATTTAATTTTAAATCTAATTTTAAATTTAATTAAAAATTTTATTTTAATTTTATTTTAAATTTCAAATTGTAAATTTTACATTTAAAATTTAAAATTTAAAGTTTAAAATGTATTTTTAATTTTAATTTTAATTTTAATTTTAATTTTAATTTAATTTGACTATTAATTTTAATTTTAATTTTAGTTTTTTTTTTAAATTGATGAATTAATGATATTACAATTGTTATAAGGGGCTTTTGAGCAGGAAATATCTAATTTTAATAATATTAATAATTATTATTATTGTTATTATTATTATTATTACTTTCATATTTGAAAATCCATCCATCCATTTTCTACCGCTTGTCCCGTTCGGGGAGGCAGGGGGTGCTGGAGCCTATCTCAGCTTATAATAACTAAAAGAATGATAATTGATGAATGAATGATATTACAATTGTTATAAGTGGCTTTTGAGCACTTGTAGTTTGTATATAACTCACTAGATGGCAGCAAAGGTCAACTAAACGAATACAGAAGCTCTTTTAAAGTCCTCAACTTTCATATTTGAAAATATAATAACTAAAAGAATGATAATTGATAAATTAATGATATTACAATTGTTATACGTGGATTTTGAGCAGGAAATATCTAATTACAATAATAATAATAATTATTATTATTATTGTTATTATTATTATTACTTTCATATTTGAAAATCCATCCATCCATTTTCTACCGCTTGTCCCGTTCGGGGAGGCAGGGGGTGCTGGAGCCTATCTCAGCTTATTTTTTATTTAGCCTTTATTTAACCAGATAATATCCCATTGAGATCAAAGATCTCTTTTCCAAGGGAGACCTGGCCAAGAGGGCAGCAGCAAGGTTACATTAAAAAACAGTAAACAACACATAAAACATCACATTTACAATATTAAAACTTGCTCACATTACACATGTGCATACAGACAAGGTAGACTGCAATCCTTTCACAGAAGCTTTAAACTCATTCAATGTAACAGCTTATAATAACTAAAACAATGATAATTGATGAATGAATGATATTACAATTGTTATAAGTGGCTTTTGGGCACTTGTAGTTTGTATATAACTCACTAGATGGCAGCAAAGGTCAACTAAACGAATACAGAAGCTCTCTTAAAGTCCTCAACTTTCATATTTGAAAATATAATAACTAAAATAATGAAAATTGATGAATGAATGATATTACAATTGTTATAAGTGGCTTTTGGATTTCGAGCAGGAAATACAACTTATTAAAATTTTCATTTGGACTTTAATTTTAATTTTAATTTTAATTTTAATTTTAATTTTAATTTTAATTTTAATTTTAATTTTAATTTTAATTTTAATTTTAATTTTAATTTTGGCCAGTCGACTCTTTTCCAAGATTCTTCCTTCCAAGCTGTGCTAAAACCGGCGCTTCTTCAGGCACGTCGCCTATATTTGCTAAGCTACTTATTTAAATTTTCATTAGGACTTTAATTTTAATTTTAAATTTGATTTTAAATTTAATTTTAAATCTAATTTTAAATTTAATTTTAAATTTAATTTTAAATTTTATTTTAATTTTATTTTAAATTTCAAATTGTAAATTTTACATTTAAAATTAAAAATTTAAAGTTTAAAATGTATTTTTAATTTTAATTTTGATTTTAATTTTAATTTAATTTGAATATTAATTTTAATTTTAATTTTAGTTTTTTTTTTTAATTGATGAATTAATGATATTACAATTGTTATAAGGGGCTTTTGAGCAGGAAATATCTAATTTTAATAATATTAATAATTATTATTATTGTTATTATTATTATTATTACTTTCATATTTGAAAATCCATCCATCCATTTTCTACCGCTTGTCCCGTTCGGGGAGGCAGGGGGTGCTGGAGCCTATCTCAGCTTATAATAACTAAAAGAATGATAATTGATGAATGAATGATATTACAATTGTTATAAGTGGCTTTTGAGCACTTGTAGTTTGTATATAACTCACTAGATGGCAGCAAAGGTCAACTAAACGAATACAGAAGCTCTTTTAAAGTCCTCAACTTTCATATTTGAAAATATAATAACTAAAAGAATGATAATTGATCAATTAATGATATTACAATTGTTATACGTGGGAAATATCTAATTACAATAATAATTATTATTATTATTATTATTGTTATTATTATTATTACTTTCATATTTGAAAATCCATCCATCCATTTTCTACCGCTTGTCCCGTTCGGGGAGGCAGGTGGTGCTGGAGCCTATCATCAATCAATCAATGTTTATGTATATAGCCCTAAATCACAAGTGTCTCAAAGGGCTGTACAAGCCACAACGACATCCTCGGTACAGAGCCCACATACTATCTCAGCTTATTTTTTATTTAGCCTTTATTTAACCAGATAATATCCCATTGAGATCAAAGATCTCTTTTCCAAGGGAGACCTGGCCAAGAGGGCAGCAGCAAGGTTACATTAAAAAACAGTAAACAACACATAAAACATCACATTTACAATATTAAAACTTGCTCACATAACACATGTGCATACAGACAAGGTAGACTGCAATCCTTTCACAGAAGCTTTAAACTCATTCAATGTAACAGCTAATAATAACTAAAAGAATGATAATTGATGAATGAATGATATTACAATTGTTATAAGTGGCTTTTGGGCACTTGTAGTTTGTATATAACTCACTAGATGGCAGCAAAGGTCAACTAAACGAATACAGAAGCTCTCTTAAAGTCCTCCACTTTCATATTTGAAAATATAATAACTAAAATAATGAAAATTGATGAATGAATGATATTACAATTGTTATAAGTGGCTTTTGGATTTCGAGCAGGAAATACAACTTATTAAAATTTTCATTTGGACTTTAATTTTAATTTTAATTTTAATTATAATTTTGGCCAGTCGACTCTTTTCCAAGATTCTTCCTTCCAAGCTGTGCTAAAACCGGCGCTTCTTCAGGCACGCCGCCTACATTTGCTAAGCTACTTATTTTAATTTTAATTTTAATTTTAATTTTAATTTTAATTTTAATTTTAATTTTAATTTTAATTTTAATTTTAATTTTAATTTTAATTTTAATTTTGGCCAGTCGACTCTTTTCCAAGGTTCTTCCTTCCAAGCTGTGCTAAAACCGGCGCTTCTTCAGGCACGTTGCCTACATTTGCTAAGCTACTTATTTACATTTTAATTTTAATTTTAATTTTAATTTTAATTTTAATTTTAATTTTAATTTTAATTTTAATTTTAATTTTAATTTAAAATTAATTTTAAATGTTAATTTTAAATGTTAATTTTAATTTAATTTTATTATTTTGTTTTTTTGTTTTTGTTTGTTTTGTTTTTGGTTTTGGTTTAATTTTAATTTTAATTTTAATTTTAATTTTAATTTTAATTTTAATTTTAATTTTAATTTTAATTTTAATTTTAATTTTAATTTTAATTTTAATTTTAATTTTAATTTAATTTTGGCCAGTCGACTCTTTTCCCAGGTTCTTCCTTCCAAGCTATGCTAGAACGATTGTTATAAGTGGCTTTTGAGCACTTTGTAGTTTGTATATAACTCACTAGATGGCAGCAAAGGTCAACTAAACGAATACAGAAGCTCTCTTAATTTGCGATGTGCTGGTCTCTGATTGGTTCATGCGGAGTCCCGTCTCCAAATATGTTCCGTACGGAAACGTACATATATGACCAATTCTTCCTGATAATTAACTTTCAACCCTTGAATGTGTATTATCGAATATTGAACGTCGAACCTTCGATGTTGGAACACTGGAGGAAATAAAGAGCGTAAATACGTCGGAGGGCTTTGGAGGGGACACGTCGCGGGGTCGTGTTTCCCCTTCCCGGAAGCGTGGTTTCCTACCGGAAGCTAATAGTAGACGGACGCACTGGTTCATGGCGATGCCAAGTGGTTTATTTTGATGAGTTCCTCACGGACATTTGACAGAAAATGGAGAGTTTTAAAGTGTCTTCCATCTCGCTGTGTTCCCTCCTCGTCTTCGCCTCCCGGCTGGCGTGCGGCGACATCACGGACGGAAACGCGGAGCACCTGAAGAGAGAAAACTCGCTAATGAAACCTTACCAAGGTATGACGTCACTTCAAGTCTCTCTTTCGCAAAGATAACTTTTGACAAAATGTTTTTTGTTTACATTTTGATTTCCTGCTCACGTACTTTGTGTGAATAATGGCGTCGATTGCGTGAGGGGGGCAGTTTGCACTCATTACAGTGTTGCCAGCTACTTTATTTGTCACCATTGTTATTATAAGGGACAAGCGGTAGAAAATGGGTGGATGTTGTGATGTTTGAAGCTCACCTAACCATTTATCCTGCCACAATATCTACATTCACAGACATCCATCCATCCATCTTCTTCCGCTTATCCGAGGTCGGGTCGCGGGGGCAGCAGCCTAAGCAGTTCAATTCACAGACAAACAAGCAATATCTGCATGATTTAATATTGTCATATTAATAATAGGCGTTGTGTGGCCCATTTTGCATGCTAACAGTTAGCATGTGTCAAGTAGCAAGTTAGGTGTTTGGCTGTAAAATTGGCCAAAAAAAAGTTAGCATGCTAGGATGCTAATGTTAACATGCTAGCAGTTAGCACGTGTCAAGTAGCAAGTTATAGACTCTGAGGTGTTTGGCTGTAAAATAGGGGGAAAAACGTTAGCATGCTAATGTCAGCAATGCTACTTAGACATTTGTATGCCTTTAAATGCTTCATTTTAGCACAAAAAGACGTATAATATTTTAAAGCTTACACATGGTTGACGTGTACAAATAGTTTAGCATATATGAATATATATTGTAATCGTTAATGTACAAAATGTATCAAATCGTCTTTTTCATTTCTATTTACGCGGCCCTCACTGGAAAAAGTTTGGACACCCTGTTATGGGCTACTCAGGTAGGCAGCTACACGACAGCTAAGCACACAATAGCACACAAGCTAGACATACGTAATAATCATTATAAAACTGCACATTTGTCAATGTAAACAAGTATCAAATAATTATAGTTACGTATTACTTAAACACACAAAGCCTCCAAGGCATATTAGCAAGTATCCAGTAACAAACGTGTCCGCATCATTCAACTTAATGCTTCCTGGACTTAATTTTAAAATAAAATAAAAAATTACCACTCCACTTCAACTTAAAGACAGCATAAGTCCATTCGAAAAGCTGCTTTTCTGCCTCAGGTTTGCTCATTAAAGTGTACATACTCACACTTAGTATGTTTACAGCAGGTTAGGTTACTTTCTAAAACCTGTTTCGCTGCCAGCAAATCACACAGAAACATGTTAAACATGCAAAACAAAGACCTACCCCACACTTGAAGAAAATAGGTAAAAACTAGCCTACTACGTCAGGATTTTTTGGGAGAAAAAACTAATTACACTGATTTAGAAGGCTCAAAAACTTTTATTTCATTTATATGTTTGGCATTATATGGTTGTCATTGTTCCCAAAAAATATTAATGATAATCAAAACCAATGTTGTTATGAATTGGGTACAAAACATAAAAAAAACAATTTATGGCAAATATATAGATCTGAAGTTGATCTATAGATATATAAAAGCGTTAAAAGTTTTTAAAAAATACTAATGAATGACTTGTTTTTAATTTTTAATGACTGAGACCCTTTAGGGTCCTTAAACACTTACCAAAATTGAAGGGAGCCCTCATGGTTCCAATGTATGTTGTTTTGGTTTTTAACAAGAAAAATATCAAAATGGCATCCGCATGCTTTGATTTTTCAGTGTTATAATCAAAATAAATTATTA
>NC_084758.1:3136229-3156229 GCF_033978785.1 Entelurus aequoreus
CGAATACCATATTCCGGCGCCAATTCAAGGAAATACGGTATATTTATGTGTGTATGTGTATGTATGTATTTATGTGTATGTATGTATGTATGTGTGTGTATATATACGTATATGTATATACATTTATATGTATATATATGTGTGTGTATATATATATATATGTATGTATGTATGTATGTATGTATATTATATACATGTATATGTATATATATATATATATATATATATATATGTATGTATGTATGTATGTATGTATGTATGTATGTATGTATGTATGTATGTATGTATGTATGTATGTATGTATGTATGTATGTATGTATGTATGTATGTATTAGTATGTATGTATGTATGTATGTAGTATAAACAAACATGACAAGGTGGTAATGTTTCGTCTTTATAATCAAAGCAACAGAACAATAATGGCAAGCTGAACTGTCAATGTGTGCACACATAAACAAAAGTCCCTTTTGATGTGTCAAAAACGTTTACAAACATGTTGCTACAATAAAAAAAAATACAATTTAAATTAAAATCCAACTCTTTACCTTGCTGTCGGTGAAGGTATGTGGCATGCAAACCACAAGAGGACACCACAAGGCGGAGAGTAATCTAAAACTTTTGTATGTCCAGAAGTTTGCAAAAAGAGGTGTTTGTTACGTAAGTCGAGGTTCCACTGTACAATACTTACATCAATAACACTTTTTATGGCGCAACGAAGTAACTGCTTTAGCAAAGACTGAACTTAGCAGTGGACTACAAATGTGATTGAGTACAACATGTTGGATGTTAAGATGGAGACTTCATTTATCAAGCTTTGTGTTGTGTGGCACAGCCGTGTTACCTCAAAGACTGGGAGATGCACGTCCACTTCAAAATCCACGGGGTTGGCAAGAAGAATCTCCATGGCGACGGCATCGCTCTCTGGTACACAAAAGACAAAGTGCATCCGGTAAGCGCAGCGACGTTCACACTTTGTCCAAGAGCCAACGTTGTCACTCCAATGTATGTCTTCTGTGATACCCAGCTGTGATTTATGCTGTGTTGCTTCCCTTCATTGTTTGAGTGCAACTAATACACTTTCATTCAATCTGGACCGCATTAAAGAAGGTCAAACAAGTTGAATACGTGAAGAAGGTCAAATATGGTAAATAGAAGGTCGTAGAAGTCAATTCAAAGTAAAAGAAGGCAACAAAAAGGTAAATTGAAAGTAAAAGAAGTTAATAAAAGGAGGTTAACAAAAGGTCAAAAATGTAAAAAGAAGCCAGTAAAAGTAGTTAACATGTAAAAAAGGTAAATATAATGTAAAATAAGTTAAATAGAAGGTAAATAACTGTAAAAAGGGTAAATAGAAGGAAAAATCATGTAAATAAAAGGTTAAAAAAGGAATATAGAAGGTACAATGAGGTAATAAAAGCTAAAAAAAAAAAAGAAAGATAAAACAAGGTAAAAGCATATGTTAAAGGTAAATAAAAAGGCAAATAGGAGGTCAATTAAGGTAAATAAACAGGTAAAATAAGTTAAATAGAAAGTAAATAAAAGGTAAATAAATGTAAAAAGGGTAAATAGAAGGTAAAATAACGAAAATAAAAGGTTAAAAAAGTAATATAGAAGGTAAAATGAGGTAATAGAAGCCAAAAAAAAGATAAAACTAGGTAAAATATGTTAAAGCTAAATATAAGGTAAATAAACAAGTAAAATAAGTTAAATTGAAGGTAAATAAAAAGGCAAATGGGAGGTAAAATAAGGTAAATAAACAGGTAAAATAAGTTAAATACAAGGTAAACAAATGTAAAAAGGGTAAATAGAAGGAAAAATTATGTAAATAAAAGGTTAAAAAAAGGAATATAGAAGGTAAAATGAGGTAATAGAAGCTAAAATAAAAAAGATAAAACGAGGTAAAATATGTTAAAGCTAAATATAAGGTAAATAAACAAGTAAAATAAGTTAAATAGAAGGTAAATAAATGTAAAAAGGGTAAATAGAAGGTAAAATGATGAAAATAAAAGGCTAAAAAAGTCATATAGAAGGTAAAATGAGGTAATAGAAGCTAAAAAACAAAGATAAAACAAGGTAAAACGTGTTAAAGGTAAATATAAGGTCAACAAAAA
Source organism: Entelurus aequoreus (assembly GCF_033978785.1). Classification (NCBI taxonomy): domain Eukaryota; kingdom Metazoa; phylum Chordata; class Actinopteri; order Syngnathiformes; family Syngnathidae; genus Entelurus; species Entelurus aequoreus. Next base: position 3,138,338 of record NC_084758.1, read on the forward strand.
GGCAAATAAGAGGTAAAATAAGGTAAATAAACAGGTAAAATAAGTTAAATAGAAGGTAAATAAATGTAAAAAGGGTAATAGAAGGTAAAATAATGAAAATAAAACGTTAAAAAAAGTAATATAGAAGGTAAAATGAGGTAATAGAAGCTAAAAAAAAGTATAAAACAAGGTAAAATATGTTAAAGGTAAATATAAGGTAAATAAAAAGGCTAATGGGAGGTAAAATAAGGTAAATAAACAGGTAAAATAAGTTAAATAGAAGGTAAATAAATGTAAAAAGGGTAAGTAGAAGGAAAAATCATGTAAATAAAAGGTTAAAAAAGGAATATAGAAGGTAAAATGAGGTAATGGAAGCTAAAAAAAAAAGATAAAACAAGGTAAAATATGTTAAAGGTAAATATAAGGTAAATAAAAAGGCAAATGGGAGGTAAAATAAGGTAAATAAACAGGTAAAATAAGTTAAATAGAAGGTAAATAAAAGGTAAAAAAACCAAAAACTAATACATTAAGAAATTAAATGTATTAAAGGTAAAAGGTCATAGAAGGTAAAGAATGTTAAGGCAAGTAAAATAATATTTTCCCTAAAATACACCCCAATTACAAATCGTTTTTTTAAAGGAACAAAAATAGTTTTTATACTTGCAAATCATTTTCGGAATGGAATAACTTTGTTTTAATACTTGCAAATAGATAAATAAATGCATGTTTTGTTTTTATTTACGAATCCTTTTTTAATTGGAGACATTTTTTATTTTACTTGCAAATCGTTTTTAACTAAAAAAAAAATATTGTTTTTATACTTGCGATTTGTATTTTAATTTGAAGGAAATGTTTGTTTTTAATAGCGAATCGTTTTTAATTCAAGACAATCAAAGTTTTTATACCTGCAAATCATTTTTTAATTGAAGGAAATTGTAATCTTTTACCTGCAAATAGTTTTTTAATTGAATAAAATAGTTTTACTGATGGTAAAATGCGGTTGGTAGAGCAGCCGTGCCAGCAACCTGAGGGTTCCTGGTTTGATCCCCAGCTTCCGCCATCCGAGTCACGTCCGTTGTGTCCTTGAGCAAGACACTTCACCCTTGCCCCTGATGGGTCGTGGTTAGTGCCTTGTGTGTGTGTGTGTGTGTGTGTGTGTGTGTGTGTGTGTGTGTGTGTGTGTGTGTGTGTGTGTGTGTGTGTGTGTGTGTGTGTGTGTGTGTGTGTGTGTGTGTGTGTGTGTGTGTGTGGGTGTGTGTGTGAGAATGTGAACGTGTGTGTGTGTGTGTGTGTGTGTGTGTGTGTGTGTTTGTGTGTGTGTGTGTGTGTGTGTGTGTGTGTGTGTGTGTAAACGTGTGTGTAAACATGTGTGTAAACATGTGTGTAAACATGTGTGAGTGTGTGTATGTGTGTAGACGTGTGAGTGTGTGTCAAAGCGCTTTGAGTACCTTGAAGGTAGAAAAAGTATAAACCATTTACCATTTAATTATGGATCGTTTTTTAGATGAAGAAAAATAGTTTTTTTCCTTACAAAGCGTTTTTCAATTGAATAAATGTATTTTTACTTTTTATACAATTGTTTTTTTTAATTGAGGAAAATTGTTTTATTTGACTTATTAGTTTGTTTTCATTGAAGAACATTTTTTTATGCTTGCCAATCATTTTTTTGAATTGAAGAAAATAGTTTTTGGTTTTTTTAATTGCTGATCGTTTTTTTAATTGAAGAAAATATGTTTTATACTTGCAAATAGCTTTTTTTTTTAAATCGTTTTTTTTAATTTAAAAATCGTTTTTCACTTGAATAAATTGTTTTTTATACTTGCCAATTGTTTTTTTTAAATTGTTTTAACTGTTTTATTTGACTTATTGACTTTTTTTTATTGAACATATTTTTATGCTTGCCAATAATTTTTTTATTGAACAAAATTGTTTGGTTTTTTTTTTACTTGCGAATCGTTTTTTTAATTGAAAAAAATATTTTTTATACTTGCAAATAGCTTCTTTTTTTTTTAAATCGTTTTTTTAATTTAAAAATCGTTTTTCACTTGAATAAATAGTTTTTTTTATACTTGCCAATTGTTTTTTTCATTCAGGAAAATTGTTTTCTTACTTGCGAATAATTTTTTCATTTGCAGATATTTTATTGTTTTACCTGCAAGTGGTTGGCGTGAGTAAAAAACCTTTCTGTGTGTTTGTGGAGTTTTGCCTGTAATTTCCATCCCTCCAAGCTCTAAAAGCCACAAGTAAATGTGGAGTAGTTCCAACATAACTGATTGTGTGGAAAAGTGCTTACGTGCACATAATAAATGATGGAGTTCGAGTGAAGGACTCACGTGTCCTTCATGAGCTCCTCCACTAGGTGGGGCAGCTTGTGTTGCCATGCATGCGACAACCCAGATGTCAGGTGGGGTACATGGTGCTTGCTTGTCTACTTCAATTTGTGACACTCCATTGTCCCGTTGTCCCTGAAGTAGCCACTCTCTACCTGCGCCCTAGGCCCCGTGTTTGGGAACCAGGATCAGTTTCTGGGCCTGGCTATATTTTTGGACACCTTCCGCAACGACCTGCACGGCATGGACGTAAGTGTTTGGCCCTCGCCGCCTCGCCTCTGACCGCCTCCTTTCTCCCGCAGGGCCCGTCTTCTCCGACAACGCGCTCTTCCACGGCCTGGCGGTTTTTATCGATACGTACTCTAACGACGACTCGGCCGACGTGAGTGCCGAACTCGGCTCTCCGTCGTCCGGCTTGCTGACTCGGCTTTTTTTTTACATTTCTTTTTAACGCTCACTTTAAAGCGGCATGTTGACGTCAGGCCGCCATGTTTCCCCCCACGCCCTGTTGTTGTCATGGTGACGCACACACATCCCATGGTCTGCAGTGTGAACGTAGTTTGCGTTCGCTTCTTGTGCTTCCTTTAGATTTATTTTCGTCATTTTTATTGTTTATGATGGATTTGTTTCATGTCTTTATTCTTCATTTTGTCCTAAACAAACAAGCTCCCAGTCAGTCAGCGACTTGACTCATCACCAGGGATGGGTACCCAATTTGCTCACAATCATAAACTCATATTTTCATACTTTTCTTGCAAGCAGTCAAGCAGCACTGAGAGCGCACACAGCCAAACCTCCTGGAAGTAGGGGTGTAACGGTACACAAAAATTTCGGTTCGGTACGTACCTGGGTTTAGAGGTCACGGTTCGGTTCATTTTCGGTACAGTAAGAAAACAACAAAATATACATTTTTGGGTTATTTATTTACCAAATTTGCTAAATCTTCCACCAAAAATATTTTTCTTCTTGGAATATTTGATGTGAAGTAATAGGAACCTTGGATAGGTCAATAATTCATAATAACATGGATTTTTAGGGATGTACGATAATGGCTTTTTGCCGATATTCCGATATTGTCCAACTCTTAATTACCGATACCGATATAAACCGATACGATATATACAGTCGTGGAATCAACACATTATTATGCCTAATTTGGACAACCAGGTACGGTGGAGATAAGGTCCTTTTAAAAAAAATAAAAAAAAATAAAGTAAGATAAATAAATTTTAAAAAAAATTTTGAATAAAAAAGAAAGTAATACAATATAAAAACAGTTACATAGAAACTAGTAATTAATAAATATGAGTAAAATTAACTGTTAAAGGTTAGTACTATTAGTATATATATATATATATATATATATATATATATATATATATATATATATATATATATATATAGGGCTGTAACTAACAATTAATTTGATAATCGATTAATCTGTCGATTATTACTTCGATTCATCGATTAATAATCGGGTAAAAGAGACAAACTACATTTCTATCCTATCCAGTATTTTATTGGGGAAAAAAACAGCATACTGGCACCATACTTATTTTGATTATTGTTTTTCAGCTGTTTGTACATGTTGCAGTTTATAAATAAAGGTTTATTAAAAAAATTTAAAAAAAAATCTTTTAGATCCAACTAATCGATGACTAAATTAATCGGCAACTATTTTAATAATCCATTTTAATCGATTTAATCGATTAGTTGTTGCAGCCCAAATATATATATATATATATATATATATATATATATATATATATATATATATATATATATATATATATATATATATATATATATATATATATATATATATATATATATATATATATATATATATACATATATATATATATATATATATATATATATACAGTCTACCAGGGCAGCTGTGGCTATGAAAGTAGCTTACCACCACCAGGTCTGAATAAATGATGGGTTCTACATGTAAAGCGACTTTGGGTACTTAGAAAAGCGCTATATAAATCCCAAGTATTATATATATATATATATATATATATATATATATATATATATATATATACATATATATATATATATATATATATATATATATATATATATATATATATATATATATATATATATATATATATATATATATATTCCGAGCACAATGATGTCATGTTATCGAGGGGAAAATGCATTTTTAGACAATATGAATTGCCTGAGCGGCTAGGAGACAACGAGAGTAACAAGCGGTAGAAAACGGATTAGAAAGGACAGATTTAAAATAATAATAATTTTAAAAAATGTGTATATATAAATATATATATATATATTAATATTAATTTTATTTATTAATATTAATTTTATTTTTTCCGTAGTTAAAAAAAGTATTTTTTGGACTTCCCGCGGGCCGGATTTTTGACGCTGGTGGGCCGAATCTGGCCCGCGGGCCGTAGTTTGGGGACCCCTGCTCTACAGCACTGCCATCTAGTGTCTTGGAAGATATAACAACTGTACAACATAATAATCTCATTTTTAAACGTTAAATTATACAATTTTACCACCTAGCAACTAACATTCGTTAACACACAAAAGCACAGTAAATTTGCACCGTCGAGTACCAGTACCGGTAAAGTGGTACCGTATTGGTTCCAATGTAAACGATACCCATCCCTAAGAGTCACTGATAACTCCGTGAGAAGGAATACTCACCTAAAAATCAATAAAAACATGGTGTTTGTAGTTGTGGACTGAATGTATTTACAATTTAGGGTTGATTTGCAAAAAAGCCCATATTTGCATGTTATCTGAGAGCTGTTATGATTTGCCACCATGCCATCACCATCTTTTTCTGTCTGCACGCCGTCACCTCTCGTCGCCATAGTTACGCCGCCTTTCTCGCCCTCAGCGCTCCTTCCCGTACATCTCGGCCATGGTGAACAACGGCTCGCTGAGCTACGACCACGGCAGCGACGGACGCACCTCGGAGCTGGGGGGCTGCTCGGCCGACCTGCGCAACAGAAACTTCGACACCTACCTCGCCGTCCGCTACTCCCGAGGACGCCTGACCGTACGTACACACGACAGCTCGACCGTGGACGCCTTGACGCCATGTGGCCGCCCCGCAGGTGATGGTGGACGTGGACGACAAGAACGAGTGGAAGGAGTGCATCGACATCGGAGGCGTGCGTCTTCCCACCGGCTATTTCTTTGGCGCCTCGGCGGCCACCGGCGACCTCTCTGGTGCGTAGCAGCAAGACTTGAACAATGTTCATGTTCACCGTGCAGCCTGGCTCACACACCTCAATGTGGACCAGCTCATGTTTCATACTTTCTCAAAATACTATCACAAAAGAAAATGGAAAAAGGGAGCAAACGTGGTTATTTACATTGTCTTTGCTCAAAAAATGATAATGAATCAAAATCAATGTTATGAATTATTGACCTATTTAAGGCCCCGATTACATCAAATATTCCATTTTTGGGGGGGAAATTTGAGCATATTTGATGTGTCGGCCATAAAAACAACTAAGCTTTCTAGGACAAAAAGGAAATAAAACATCCCAAAAACCCCATAAAAAATAACAAAATATTATTATTCCACAGACAGCTCTGAAGTTGATCTGGAGATTTAAACATTGAAAGTATTGTTGTGTGTGATATCATGTGCGATACAAGCAGCTCTGCAGAGCATTTACTTGTGTGTGATATCATGTGCGATTCAAGCCATCCTGCAGTGTTTACTTGTGTGTGTGATATCATGTGCGATACAAGCCGTCCTGCAGAGTGTTTACTTGTGTGCGTGATATCAAGTGCGATACAAACCTCTCTGCAGAGTGTTTACTCGTCTGTGATATCATGTGCATTACAAGCCGTCCTGCAGAGTGTTTACTTGTGTGTGTGATATCAAGTGCGATACAAACCTCTCTGCAGAGTGTTTACTCTTGTGTGATATCATGTGCATTACAAGCCGTCCTGCAGAGTGTTTACTTGTGTGTGTGATATCAAGTGCGATACAAACCTCTCTGCAGAGTGTTTACTCTTGTGTGATATCATGTGCATTACAAGCCGTCCTGCAGAGTGTTTACTCGTGTGTGATATCATGTGCGATTCAAGCCGTCCTGCAGTGTTTACTTGTGTGTGTGATATCATGTGCGATACAAGCATCCCTGCAGAGCGTTTACTTGTGTGTGATATCATGTGCGATTCAAGCAGCCCTGCAGAGCGTTTACTTGTGTGTGATATCATGCGCGATACAAGCAGCCCTGCAGAGTGTTTACTTGTGTGTGATATCATGTGCGATACAAGCAGCCCTGTAGAGTGTTTACTTGTGTGTGATATCATGTGCGATACAAGCAGCCCTGCAGAGTGTTTACTTGTGTGTGTGATATCATGTGCGATACAAGCATCCCTGCAGAGTGTTTACTTGTGTGTGATATCATGTGCGATACAAGCAGCCCTGTAGAGTGTTTACTTGTGTGTGATATCATGTGCGATACAAGCAGCCCTGTAGAGTGTTTACTTGTGTGTGATATCATGTGCGATACAAGCATCCCTGCAGAGTGTTTACTTGTGTGTGATATGATGTGCAATACAAGCAGTCCTGCAGAGTGTTTACTTGTGTGTGTGATATCATGTGCGATACAAGCAGCCCTGCAGAGTGTTTACTTGTGTGTGATATCAAGTGCGATACAAACCTCTCTGCAGAGTGTTTACTCGTGTGTGATATCATGTGCATTACAAGCCGTCCTGCAGAGTGTTTACTTGTGTGTGTGATATCATGTGCGATACAAGCCGTCCTGCAGAGTGTTTACTTGTATGTGTGATATCAAGTGCGATACAAACCTCTCTGCAGAGTGTTTACTCGTGTGTGATATCATGTGCATTACAAGCCGTCCTGCAGAGTGTTTACTTGTGTGTGTGATATCAAGTGCGATACAAACCTCTCTGCAGAGTGTTTACTCGTGTGTGATATCATGTGCATTACAAGCCGTCCTGCAGAGTGTTTACTTGTGTGTGTGATATCAAGTGCGATACAAACCTCTCTGCAGAGTGTTTACTAGTGTGTGATATCATGTGCATTACAAGCCGTCCTGCAGAGTGTTTACTCGTGTGTGATATCATGTGCGATTCAAGCCGTCCTGCAGTGTTTACTTGTGTGTGTGATATCATGTGCGATACAGGCATCCCTGCAGAGCGTTTACTTGTGTGTGATATCATGTGCGATTCAAGCAGCCCTGCAGAGCGTTTACTTGTGTGTGATATCATGTGCGATTCAAGCAGCCCTGCAGAGCGTTTACTTGTGTGTGTGTGATATCATGTGCGATACAAGCAGCCCTGCAGAGCGTTTACTTGTGTGTGATATCATGCGCGATACAAGCAGCCCTGCAGAGTGTTTACTTGTGTGTGATATGATGTGCGATACAAGCAGTCCTGCAGAGCGTTTACTTGTGTGTGATATCATGTGCGATTCAAGCCGTCCTACAGTGTTTACTTGTGTGTGTGATATCATGTGCGATACAAGCATCCCTGCAGAGTGTTTACTTGTGTGTGATATCATGTGCGATTCAAGCCATCCTGCAGTGTTTACTTGTGTGTGTGATACCATGTGCGATACAAGCCGTCCTGCAGAGTGTTTACTTGTGTGTGTGATATCAAGTGCGATACAAACCTCTCTGCAGAGTGTTTACTCGTGTGTGATATCATGTGCATTACAAGCCGTCCTGCAGAGTGTTTACTTGTGTGTGTGATATCAAGTGCGATACAAACCTCTCTGCAGACTGTTTACTCGTGTGTGATATGTGCGATTCAAGCCGTCCTGCAGTGTTTACTTGTGTGTGTGATATCATGTGCGATACAAGCATCCCTGCAGAGCGTTTACTTGTGTGTGATATCATGTGCGATTCAAGCCGTCCTGCAGTGTTTACTTGTGTGTGTGTGATATCATGTGCGATACAGGCAGCCCTGTAGAGTGTTTACTTGTGTGTGATATCATGTGCGATTCAAGCCGTCCTGCAGTGTTTACTTGTGTGTGTGATATCATGTGCGATACAAGCATCCCTGCAGAGCGTTTACTTGTGTGTGATATCATACGCGATACAAGCAGCTCTGCAGTGTTTACTTGTGTGTGATATCATGTGCAATACAAGCAGTCCTGCAGAGTGTTTACTTGTGTGTGATATCATTTGCGATACACGCAGCGCTGCAGAGTGTTTACTTGCGTGTGATATCATGTGCGATACAAGCGGCCCTGCAGCATGTTTACTTGTGTGGGATATCATGTGCGATACAAGCAGTCCTGCAGCATGTTTACTTGTGTGTGATATCATGTGCGATACAAGCAGTCCTGCAGCATGTTTACTTGTGTGTGATATCATGTGCGATACAAGCAGAGTGTTTACTTGCGTGTGATATGTGCGATACAAGCAGCCCTGCAGCATGTTTACTTGTGTGTGATATCATGTGCGATACAAGCAGTCCTGCAGCATGTTTACTTGTGTGTGATATCATGTGCGATACAAGCAGAGTGTTTACTTGCGTGTGATATCATGTGCGATACAAGCAGCCCTGCAGCATGTTTACTTGTGTGGGATATCATGTGCGATACAAGCAGTCCTGCAGCATGTTTACTTGTGTGTGATATCATGTGCGATACAAGCAGAGTGTTTACTTGTGTGTGATATCATGTGCGATACAAGCAGAGTGTTTACTTGCGTGTGATATCATGTGCGATACAAGCAGCCCTGCAGCATGTTTACTTGTGTGTGATATCATGTGCGATACAAGCAGTCCTGCAGCATGTTTACTTGTGTGTGATATCATGTGCGATACAAGCAGAGTGTTTACTTGCGTGTGATATCATGTGCGATACAAGCAGCCCTGCAGCATGTTTACTTGTGTGGGATATCATGTGCGATACAAGCAGTCCTGCAGCATGTTTACTTGTGTGTGATATCATGTGCGATACAAGCAGAGTGTTTACTTGTACAAAGCTGGACAGACAGTTAACATCTAAATGTCCTCCAATAAACACATCATTTCTTCTATTTGACTAAAATCATTTACAAAAGGTAAACATGCTAGGCTAAAGGCTACCAGGAGATAGCAGCTACGCAACAGCTAAGCACACAATAATAGCACACGAGCTAGACATGCGTAATAATCATTGAACACCAAAACAGCACGTTTGTCAACATAAAGGTCTATCTTTTATAAATGATTGTGATCACTGGATGTCACCAAAAACAATTACCACGCCACTTCAACCTAAAGACAGCGTAAGTCCACTCCAGATGGTTAATACTAAATAGGTTAGTGTTTTCATGTTTGACTCGTTTCACCTGATCAAACCTTTTCTCACATTCCACACTACTAAATAATACAAGTATTTATGATTCCTGCTGATATCACATTACATGGATATATGTATGATTCCTGCTGATATCGTATTACATGAATATATCGAGGTTCCAATGTGGGTATGGTTAGGGAAGTTGTATGCACCCTGTGACACATGGCCATGCTTGATGTTGCAGACAACCATGACATCATCTCCATGAAGCTTTACCAGCTGATGGTAGAACACAGTCCTGAGGAGGAGAACCTGGACTGGACCAAGATCCAGCCCAGCGTCAGCTTCCTCAAGTCGCCCAAAGGTGAACTACACATTTAGTGTTGTTTTATTTGTTTTACTATTTTATTCATTTAAATTGAAAAAATAACATTGAAAAAAAAAAAATAACCATGCACTTTATTTTTTGCTTTTAAACAAAGGAAAACAGACTAAAAAATAAATCATTTTTTTGTTTTTGTTTTTAATTTATTTTTTCAAATACAAAAAAATAATATAAAAACATAACTCATGCGCTTTAATTGATATATTTTTTAATTTATAAAAAATTAATAACTCCAGCGCTTGTATTTTATTATTTGTATGACTATTTAAAAATAAATATATAAATGCTACCCCCCGCGACCCTAACAGGGACAAGCGGTAGAAAATGGATGGATGGATATATAAATGCTTTTAAACAAAAGAAAAAAAGACTAAAAAAGTATTTTTAATTTTTTTAAATACAAAAAAATTATATAAAAACGTAAATAACTCATGCGCTTTAATTTATATAATTTTTTATTTATAAAAAATAACTCTAGCGCTTGTATTTTGTTATTTGTACGCCTATTTAAAAATAAATGTATAAATGCTTTCAAACAAAAGAAAAAAGACTAAAAAAAATGTTTTCTTTGTTTTTATTTTATTTTATTTTTTAAAATACAAAAAAGAATATAAAATACAAATTTGTGTTTTGTTTTTTATAATGTAATTTTTTTTTTAATACAATAACACGTGTTTTTTATTATTTTTTTGTAATCATTTATTTTTTTCGTTTTTTGTGGGAGTATTCATTTTTTCAAATAAAAAATACAAATAAAAAAATAACTTGCACTTTAAAGCAACGTATTTATTTTTTAAATGAAATAAAAATAGTCACGCGCTATTTTATTTTTGGTTTATTTGTATTTTATTTTTTTAATATGTTTTTGAATACAAATTTAAATAACATACTGTGTTTTTTTTATCATATAATTATTAAATAATATAAATATGTTTTAAATAAATAAAATAAGTAACCTCATTTATTTTATTTTTTCCTTTTTTGTTGGGGTATTTATTTTTTCAGATAAAAAAAAGAGAAATAAAAGACAAAAGTTAAAGGTGAAATATGCTTGTGCCCCAGACAACATCGACGACCCGACGGGGAACTTCCGCAGCACGCCGCTGACGGGCTGGAAGGTGTTCCTGCTGCTGCTGTGCGCCCTGCTGGGCATCGTGGTGTGCGGCGTGGTGGGAGCCGTGGTCTTCCAGAAGAGGCAGGAGCGCAACAAGAGGTTCTACTGAGAGACGTCCACCAGGGGGCGCTGGTGACAGAGTGGACAGTTGAAGCACATTTCTTCTTTTTGCCTCGAAAGCTTGTACAGATGTGTTGGTATCCTGGAAGCACTGCTGGGTTTTCTTCTTGTTTTGTTTTTTTTAGGCTCCTTTAGTTGGCAGATTAAACAACATCCTGGTTGCTATGGCAACAGCCTCTCCACCGCTGCCATCCACACTCGTTTTCTTTTCTTTTCTTTGCTGAACTTCCGTGTTTGTTAGTGACGACCACACTCTCAAACTTTGAGTCAAACTCTCTAAAGTCTCCTTTACATCTTGGAAACTTTCTTCCCACAAGATGCCCCAAAAAGATGTTCACGGAATTTGGATGTTGCACCTTTTAATATCTGCAAAAATGTGACTTCTTGCTTCTTTTTTTTAATCAAATGACAAAAACCTTTCTTTGAGGCTAAATTACTTTATTTTCCATAATGTGAACCTTTTTTGTTTGTTGGTCCACAAAGGTGAATAAAGACAAGTTACTGTTTGTGTCTGAGGTGGAATAAAATGTTCTTTTACATTCTTCTTGCCTTGTTCAGCAACATAGCCCCTTCCACAGCAAAATAGCATTGTCTTATTTTGCACTTTCAGTTTCTAGCAAATACTCAGTCAGCACTTTGGGCAAAACTATGGAAGCCTGCTTGTGTCCCCAATAAAAAATACCCCGATGGGAAGTCATAACTATGTGCTAAAAAGTCATCAGGAGGTAAAAGTTTGGAATTATGACATGTTTTTATTTTGAGCTAAAAGTCAACATTATGACATGAAGTAATAAATATGAGATAAAAAAAAAATTGAGAAAAAGTAATTATGAAATAAAATCATAATCAAAATATAAAACGTCAAAATAAGAACAATTCAAATCATGTAATAGGAAAGTTATATGTATTAGATAAAAATAAATTTTAAGATAAAGTCACAATTATGCGATTAAAAATCGAAATTATGAGATAAAAAGTCATAATCAGATAAATCATAATTATGAGATAAGTCAAAATTAGGGGATTAAAAGGTGAAAATTATGATGTAAAATGTCATAATTATGAGATAAAAAGTTGAAATTATGAGATAAAGTGATAATAATGAGATAAAATAGTAATAATTAGTAGATACAAATTTGTGAGATAAAAAGTTGTAATTATGAGATAAAAAAGTCACAATGAGATAAAAGTCAATATTATAAGATAAAATCTAAATCATGTATTAGTAAAATTATATTCATTAGATAAAAAGTAATTTTAAGATAGTCATATTCATGTGATTAAAAAAATCGAATTTATGAGAGAAAAATAAATACTTTTGAGATAAAAAATCGAGATTATGCCCAAAAAATTCAAAATCAGATAAAAAGTCATAATTATGAGATTAAAAAAACACAATTATGATATAAAATGTCATAAATATTGGATAAAACGTCAAAATGATGAGATAAGAAAGTGAGAAATATGAAAGGTCAGAGTTGTAATCATGAGATGAAAAGTTGTAATTGTGAGATAAAAAGTTGTAATCATGAGATAAAAAGTTGTAATGATAAGATAAAAAAGTTGTAGTTTTGAGATAAAAATTTGTAATTATAAGATAAAAAGTTGAAATTATCAAATAAAAAGTTGTACTTATAAGATAAAAAGTTGTAATTATGAGATAAAAAGTTGAAATTGTGAGATAAAAAGTTGTAATTATAAGATAAAGAGTTGTAGTTTTGAGATAAAAAGTTGTAATTATGAGATACAAAGTTGTAATCATGAGATAAAAAGTTGTAATTGTGAGATAAAAAGTTGTAATCATGAGATAAAAAGTTGTAATTATAAGATAAAAAGTTGTAGTTTTGAGATAAAAATGTGTAATTATAAGATAAAAAGTTGAAATTATAAAATAAAAAGTTGTACTTATAAGATATAAAGTTGTAATTATGAGATAAAAAGTTGAAATTGTGAGATAAAAAGTTGTAATTATAAGATAAAGAGTTGTAGTTTTGACATAAAAACTTGTAATTATGAGATACAAAGTTGTAATTATAAGATAAAAAGTTGTAATTATGAGATAAAAAGTTGTGCTTTCATAGATGCGGTCGGCGGCCCGGAGACGGAGGAAGTCAAGGTGAGGTCGGCGGCTAGCACGTCTGCTATCCATCTCAAAGTCCTCCTGGTTGTGTTGCTGTAGTCCGCCGCTAATACACCGATCCCACCTACAACTTTCTTCTTTGCAGTCTTCATTGTTCATTAAACAAATTGCAAAAGATTCACCAACACAGATGTCCAGAATACTGTGGAATTTTGAGATGAAAACAGAGCTGTTTGTATTGGATTCAATGGTGTACCAATACTTCCGGTTCAACCATTGACGTCACGCGCATACGTCATCATACATAGACGTTTTCAACCGGAAGTTTCGCGGGAAATTTAAGATTGTACTTTATAAGTTAACCCGGCCGTATTGGCATGTGTTGCAATGTTAAGATTTCATCATTGATATATAAACTATCAGACTGCGTGGTCGCTAGTAGTGGCTTTCAGTAGGCCTTTAAGAATACAAGCTGGAAGGCTGGAAGGCTGTTGTTCTTTACTCCAAACATCATTTCCATTGTTTTTAAAAACACAATATCTGAAAATGTTAACACATTAGAACTTATAAATAATGGATTGGTATGTTCATAGTAGCACGCTTTGTGTATTATTCTAATGGCCCTTTTTTGGGGTTTAATTATTGGCTCTATGTTTGTTCTATAAACATTTCCCCAAACTTCAACACAATATGTTAAATATGGAAAAATAAAAGAATAATATAACATATGCAGACATTTCTTATTCAGCATGTGTCTTACTTTATAAAGAATAGCAATGGATTTGGATATTTTTCCCTTTATACATTCAATGTGCGGTCTCTAGTCAAAATGGTTGAAAACTACAATTCCCAGAATGCCAAGGTAAAATGTCCGCCAAATGACTGATTGAAGGCACCTGAAAAGGAAGGAGCTTCAGTCAGACTCATTCACCAAACAGGCTGCATGCAAGGAAGAGCAGCAAGATCTACTCCACAAGTTTCTCCAAACACACCAATGGTGGGTGAATATGATGACCATGGGAATGCTTACTTTGATATGCTTAACTTCTTCATTGGCTCACTCAACTATCTTCATTTGTGTGTTTGAAGTGCTGTCTTCAAGTTGAATTACTGCATTGAGCATTGATTGCATACTGTGTTGGACCAGTTTAAAGCAAGTTGTTTAAAGCACATGTAAAAGTTTAAAGCTTAAGTTAAAATGTTAAATGGTTTAAGCTTAAGTCAGAAGGTTTAAAGTCAAAGCTTATGGTTTAATTTAAAGTTAAAAGTACAAAAGATGAATGCAAAGTTAAAGGATAAATTCATGTTTAACTCTTGCTAAAAGTTAAAACATTATGTAGAAAGTTTGAAACGTTATTCAGAGATTTAAAAGCATTTGTAAAACATTGTTTGAAAATAGCTGTGTAATCACATTGTTAACATCTCTGTTTCTGTGGTTTGAAGGTTTACAACCTGATGATGATTATTTGAACATCAACTGAAATGAAACCAACAGTTGGAAAATAAAAAGGTGATCAATTGGAAATCGTGAGTTGTCCGTGCAACTTAACATTAGTGCAATACCTCTATTAGTGCAATATTAGTGCAATATCTCTGTTAGTGCAATATCTCTATTAGTGCAATATTAGTGCAATAACTATATTAGTGCAATTTTAATGCAATATCTCTATTAGTGCAATATTAGTGCAATATCTCTATTAGTTCAATATTAGTGCAATATCTCTATTAGTTCAATATTAGTGCAATATCTCTATTAGTTCAATATTAGTGCAATATCTCTATTAGTGCAATATTAGTGCAATATCTCTATTAGTTCAATATTAGTGCAATATCTCTATTAGTGCAATATCTCTATTAGTGCAATATTAGTGCAATAACTATTAGTGCAATTTTAGTGCAATAACTCTATTAGTGCAATATCTTTATTAGTTCATTAGTGCAATATCTCTATTAGTGCAATATTAGTGCAATATCTCTTAGTGCAATATTAGTGCAATATCTCTATTAGTGCAATATTAGTGCAATATCTCTATTAGTGCAATATTAGTGCAATATCTCTATTAGTGCAATATCTCTATTAGTGCAATATTAGTGCACTAACAGAGATAGTGCAATGTTAGAGATATTGCACTAATAGTGCAATATCTCTAACATTGCACTAATAGTGCAATATCTCTATTAGTGCAATATCTCTAACATTGCACTAATAGAGATATTGCACTAATAGTGCAATATCTCTATTAGTGCAATATCTCTATTAGTGCAATAACTATTAGTGCAATTTTAGTGCAATATCTTTATTAGTTCATTAGTGCAATATCTCTATTAGTGCAATATTAGTGCAATATCTCTTAGTGCAATATTAGTGCAATATCTCTATTAGTGCAATATTAGTGCAATATCTCTATTAGTGCAATATTAGTGCAATATCTCTATTAGTGCAATATCTCTATTAGTGCAATATTAGTGCACTAACAGAGATAGTGCAATATCTCTAACATTGCACTAATAGTGCAATATCTCTATTAGTGCAATATCTCTAACATTGCACTAATAGAGATATTGCACTAATAGTGCAATATCTCTATTAGTGCAATATCTCTATTAGTGCAATATTAGTGCAATAACTATTAGTGCAATTTTAGTGCAATAACTCTATTAGTGCAATATTAGTGCAATATCTTTATTAGTTCAATATTAGTGCAATATCTCTATTAGTGCAGTATTAGTGCAATATCTCTTAGTGCAATATTAGTGCAATATCTCTATTAGTGCAATATTAGTGCAATATCTCTATTAGTGCAATATTAGTGCAATATCTCTATTAGTGCAATATTAGTGCAATATCTCTATTAGTGCACTAACAGAGATAGTGCAATATCTCTAACATTGCACTAATAGTGCAATATCTCTAACATTGCACTAATAGTGCAATATCTCTAACATTGCACTAATAGTGCAATATCTCTAACATTGCACTAATGGTGCAATATCTCTAACATTGCACTAATGGTGCAATATCTCTAACATTGCACTAATGGTGCAATATCTCTAACATTGCACTAATAGTGCAATATCTCTAACATTGCACTAATAGTGCAATATCTCTATTAGTGCAATATCTCTAACATTGCACTAATAGAGATATTGCACTATTAGTGCAATATCTCTATTAGTGCAATATCTCTAACATTGCACTAATAGAGATATTGCACTATTAGTGCAATATCTCTGTTAGTGCAATATCTCTATTAGTGATTTGAAAGAAACTAAACTGTTCCTTAGTCTCTGACCAGACAGGAAGTGGATCAACTGGACCTGCCTGGTCCACAGGGACTCCAAACTGACCAGTAAGATGACTCGACCGCTCCATTGCTGGTGTCCTGCACAGGCACACCTTCACCCCTCCACGCCTTCACACCTCTACACCTCCACACAGGGCGGGTGCACATTACACCAGTTTTAAAGTCGCTGCTGTGACTCCCCAGTCCGCTTCGGGGTGGATTTTACAGTTCTGTCGCAGCTGAAGATGTTGTTGTGGCTTGTGCAGCCCTTTGAGACATTTGTGATTAAGGGCTAAATAAGTCAACTTTGATATTTAGTTTTTAATTGCGCCTTTTTTTTTCTATCTGACGTGCTTTTACTGCATCAACCCTCATGGATCCTGAAGTCTTCTGGCACTGGCCTTTTATCTCCACCAAATACCAGAAGAAAGACCCAGGGTGAGGCGGCATGTAGCCAGTACGGCCCCCTGCTGTGGAACAGCCTGCCAGAGAGCCTAAAGGACTGCAGAGAGCGTTGACATTTAAAAAAAATAAAAAAATAAAATGCCAGAGACACCTTTTTAATCAGACTTTTTACTAATCATTTTAAACTTGTTTTTTTTATGTTTTATTTTTTTATTATTATTACTATTATTCCCTCTGTTACATTTGTATTAACTTATTTGTATTTTATTTTTACATATATTTTGTCATGTTTTCATACTATTTGGTGTTAATTTGAGTTTTTCTCCAGTGTGGACGCCTCAAAGGTGGTGTTTTTCCCTCGTGTGTGTGTGAGAAATAGATAGATATAGCAGGTATATAATATTTTTTATGCATTCCACCAAAATTTCCTCACGTTTTATTTGATTGCTCTATTATATTCATTGTCACTTTTATTTTGTAAATTTTTCAGCAAATAGTTCGTTTTGGGGCGCATTTGTCATTTTATTTTGAAGTCCTACCTTCTTCCGGAAGTGACGTCGTCGTCCTTCTTTGCTGTTGAAGACATGTAGAGGAGGTGAGCCTTTTTCTCTGCTGTCGTGTTTTAAAGAGAATGTAACTGTGAAACGAGGTTATAATGTACTCTTGTGCTGCTAATGTTGATATGTTCATGTACATTTGTTTTGCTCAGAGTTTGAGTGTTTGAGCAAACTTTTTGCTAGCGTACTGTTAGCTAGCACTTGTTACTCACAGTGGCTGCGGCATTCCTTTGAAGTTTTCCCTCCATTTTAGACTGCTGTGCTGTGCTGTCTATTTCATAGTGTGAGTGTGATAGATAGATATAGCAGGTATATAATATATATTTTATGCATTCCACCTACATTTCCTCACGTTTTATCTGATTGCT